>NW_028281008.1:1825000-1990000 GCF_059751285.1 Brachycentrus maculatus | reverse complement strand
TACGTGTCGCAAAGGTTCACCAGACTGGATATGTATTGAATTGATTACACTAATAAATATGTCCAATGCAAATGACGACGCCACTGCTATCGAGCAATTATTAATGGCCCGAAAGACAATATTTAGCCGATCCGTTTCTGCACTCAAACAGCATGGAAAGGAACAAGTACATACGAGTATATGCCATTCATTATCAAACATTCGTTTGATAATGCCCTAACAAGGCGAAACAATTGTCACAATAAAGTTTTTTATGTATTTTTGTTAATAAAATACAACTTAGTATAATCAAAAAATCTGTGTTTGATTTAAAATTAATACATAAATTAAAATGGAGTTCTACAAATTAAACGCCAAATCAATAAATACATACGAGTACATTAGCATATTTGCAACATTTTGAGTGTGTCCATATCCTTGTTCACAAATCTGAATTTTCCCCAAATATAAGAGTCTGGGTATTTTCAAGGCTAATGACCTATCGTGGGCAGGTTAAGTGATCACTTTACACACGGGCCAAATTCACCAATTCTACACATGATTAAGTTGTTTGGTTGTCACAATTCTAGATTATAATAAAATATTAACTTTACACTTTTTTCCATGTTTATTTGATAATACTAGTGACCGGGTTTTGTCGTTACCTACATCGTCAGACTGATCTGTCTGATGATATATGCCCATACACCCAACATAGGGTACTGAATCATATAGAGTATTGCCTTGATCGTACATTGCACGAAGGCAAAGTGATCAGCCCTGCGATCAGTCCAGGGTGATATTAAATAAATAAAAGAGTGAAAACCACCCATATTCGAATCCGGGACCTCCAGCGTGGTAGCCAGATTCTCTAACTACTACTCTACGGAGGCTTCTTCTTCTTTTGTCTGAATCAACTCATTTTTCATAGCTCCAAAACTGTTCAACTTATTCCACAAAGACTATTTGTTAGATGTTAATTCCCTAAGTTCGTGTAAATTTAAAAATTTGCTTTGATTATTTATAGAAGAGACAGATTTAAACCCCTTTTTCTTGTAGCACATGATCGCTAGCTTTTTACTTTATCATGTTTTTTATGTTTTAAGTTTTTAATTTTATTTAAAAAAAATGTTTTCTGAGACTCAAGTATTTTTTTGTATTTTATATTACGTTTTTTGTATTTTGTATTAACTAGTTCTACTTAGAAACCTAGACCCTTATACCCTTTACTATGACTAAATTATTTTGTATACCCACACACAGGCCATGCCTTTGTGGGATCATTTTTTGTATTCATTTTTATATTTTATTAATAATTTTTGTATTTGAAATTATGCTATGTAATGCAAAAGAATTTAAAATAAAGAAAAAAAAAACTTATGGATTGGTCTGTAGCAACATATGACACCTCCTTCGCCACTCCGGTCCATTTTGAAAAACCCTCTTCAGCTCCTCATTCGTCAAACAGGCCATGTCCTTGTACTTTATATACTTTTTATTTCCAACCTTTATGCCTACCCATGCGGGGAAACGGCGTGATGGTGGTAGTAGTAGTAAGTTCAGAACATAGTTCAGCTAATGATATTTATTTTGGTTTTTTTAAACATATCGCCCAACCCTTTCAATATCGTCATATCAAAAAACTGCATTTTTCGGAGATCGTTTTTAATGATTAAAAATGTAATCAAATGTATTAAAAATAAATATCAAGCCACTTATTGAACATTTTACTGTGCAACAGATCTTTTTAGGTAAAACCTGAATGTTTTTTCTACATTTGGAAAATATTAAGTTATTGAAAAAAAAAATTAAACAATAAATGGTATTTTACAAACGTTTAGTGTTAAATTAATGTAAATACTCGTGTGGATGTGTGTGTATATATATACATATATATATATATATATATATATATATATATATATATATATATATATATATATATATATATATATATATATATAAATATATATATATATATATATATATATATATTTATATATATATATATATGTATAGAAATATATATATATATATAATATATATATATATATATATATATATATATATATATATATATATATATATATATATATATATATATATATATATATATATATATATATATATATATATATATATATATATATATATATATATATATATATATATATATATATATATATATATATATATATATATATATATATATATATATATATATATATATATATATATATATATATATATATATATATATATATATATATATATATATATATATATATATATATATATATATATATATATATATATATATATATATATATATATAAATATAAATATATATATATATATATATATATATATATATATATATATATATATATACATATAAATATATAAAAAAATAAATACATATAATAATTATAAATAAATCCCTTATCCGCACCCCAATGATGCACAGGGCACTGCTTCATATAAACGCAGTGTTATCTTGATCATTTACACATGAAGGAAAGGTGATCGGTCCTCCGCTTCAGGTCCAGAGTAATATTGATTAAATATTACAGTGAAAAAATCACTTGCATTTATTTGACCCCCCTTGGGAATCGAACCTGGGGCCACCAGAACGGTAGCCTAGCGTGCTGACCATTACACTACGGAGGCGGACAAATATAAATAAATATATATACATACATATATCATATTAGTGCGTTTTGGTGTAGGTACTTTAGGAATCTGCAAGACACAGACTCAGTTATCCATTTCATACAAGGCTCATTTCCAGTAGCAAGAGAATTAGTTCGACTATACCCCATATCCCACACAGGATCTAACGACCCTGTAGAGACGGCCGGCAGTCCACCGGTTTGCGTGCCACGGCCCGGCGGTTATTAGATTTGGTGGCCGGTACACGATTTGCATTCGAGTTTGGATCAACATGGCCGGCTATAGACGCCAAACGAAGCGTGATTTATGTAAATCTACCAGTTTCTACCTGTTTCTATCGATTCCACTAATACACTTCCCTAAAAGTGTTCGCCACCCAGTGACGGATCTGAATTTGCGTGTCGGAGTTTACTGAATTCACATTGTAAAAATACCGAATCGAGTAATTCGGTATTTATACACCTCCATAGTGTAGTAGTTAGCACGCTAAGCTACCACGCTGAAGGTCCTAGGTTCAAAGCCCTAACAAATCCTAAGGGATTATGAATAAATTATCAGAATATTTTAGTACCATTTTCACAAAATTTTTAGGTGTATCCAAAACCCTCACAAATCTGGACCCACCCGAGTGAATAAAAATAACTACTCAAATTTTAACTCTCCCAGGATGTAAAATAATCCGATTAGGATCTTGCGTACATCTTAGTAAAAGGGTCTCTCAAATTAACCATATATGGCTTCCGTGAATTTAAATGCTTCCATATTCTTCTTCGTCTATGTTGAGATGTTGAAATAAAGTACCTACCACGTTTTTAAATTGACTTAAGTAAATATATTTCATTTTCATTTCATAACTAATTTAAAATACAAATACAAGTTTTCAGTTGAGAAAATACGTATGTATAATTAGCTGATGATAACAGCAGTAAGGCTGTTATGTTTCATTTGTTATTTGATGTCTGTCAATGGTCAAACAACTAAGCAAATAAATTATTTTGTGATTTTCGAAGTTTTCGAAACTAGTCGTGTATAAAAATAAAACTCATGGAGTGGTTTATTACAAGTGTTTAATTTGAAAAAAAAATCAACATGTCATTCTACAAAGTTAATGCTGAATCAATAAATAATAAAAAGTTGTAACCTATTAAAAAACATAAGACAAATCAATATTAGAACGTTAATCATACAAATGATCATTCACTCCTGTGGTATTAATTGACATGAAATATAATAGAAATATAATGGAGAAGAGTCATTGCTTCTGCAAGGGTCACAACCCTCAGCAATGAGGATTAAGACGGAGAAGAGATAATAGAAATTGAGTTGAATCTTGGAATCTTGCTCCCATGACATTTTTTTAATTGATTCGGCACTCAATTTGTGATGACACTCATCCATTTTTAATTTTAATTGTAGCAAGTAAATACCGCTCTTTTGTAAAACCTGTTATGACACGTGTTTCCACATTTATCCAAGATTTAAGTTACAGAAATATTGGTCTTTACCAAGTAAAATTTTAATTAAAAAATCTGCATCAAAAACCTAGCAAAGTCACACTTACAATGGGAATACTATTTTAAGCTTTTTTTTAGGTATGCCTACAATTATATTGCTGCACACTCCTTTATACGAATATTTATATCCTGTAAAAAATATTATAAGAAAATTAAAATTAATATACAATTACATGCAAGAAGTACAATATTGAGAAAAATATCATGTGTTTCTTGTTTTTATTTATACAAAAAAAAATGAATTTCACGTGTTAATGAGAACATCTGTATTATTTATTGATTTGGTATTAACTTTGTGATATGACATGATAAAAATAAAAATAATAAAAAAAACACTTGTACAGTACCACTTAATTCGTTTTACTTCATTACACACGACTAGTTTCGAAAACTATATATGTTTTCATGTTTTACTTTTACTTTTTACCTGTAGATGAAAACATATGTAGTTTTCGAAACTAGTCGTTTGTAATGAAATAAAACTCATTACGAGGTATTATACAAGTGTTTAATTTTTTAAGAACATCTGTAGTTCCCAAAACAAGTCGTGTTTACATTAAAAGCTTATTTTTATGAAAGTGTTTTATTATTTTTATTTAAAAGATCATGTTATTTCACAAAGTTAATGCCAAATTAATAAATAATGTGAAAATCTATGATTACGTTAAATGTTACCAAGGTTTAAAGAAAATTAAGCTGCGGGCTATCCAATACTCATACTTACCATCTTCCGGATACTTGCTGTTGTATACATTGAGGTCGCACATACTATCAAAGGTCTGATATGAGTATGGATATGGAATAAGTTGGGAGAAAGCGCATACTGGATCGTATGGCCCCTTACAATATTTTATGGGATGCAGAGGATACGGAGGGACTTGTCCATTGCTCCCAACCAACATTGCGGTCACCAAGACACCTGTTTAAAAAAAATACAAATAAATATAAGATTTAAAAATAAAAAATAAATACTATTTTAAACCATGCGTAACATCCTAAATAAGAAAAAAACTATAAAAATTAACTACACTTTACGTCAGCCTATTCTACAATATAACTTACAAAAAATAAGCAGTTCCTTCATTGTGTTAAAAATAAATGTTACACTTATTAAATTCATTCTGGTTATATAGTACGAATATTAGATGTTTGTCGAGTAACACGTTCCCTAACTGTAATTACTAAGCGATTTTAAAACTGATATTTTGTGATTACACGAGAAAATAAAATATGTTTTTCACCATTCTTAAAGCCATATATTTATTTATGTAAACTTAATGTACTGAAAATAAATATGTACATTAGAAAGCTCATTGCTAAATAGCTGTATCTTCCAACAAACCAAAAACAGACTAGTTATATTGGTCAAAACGTTTGATAGCTCATAAAGCCGTTTGAAATCAGAAAGTAGACAGTGCTTGAACATTAAAAAAACATTGATAACTAATTGCTGTTGTATTAATTAAGCAAGTACTACAGATTTTATAAAATATTTCGTAGTCGTACAGGAGAAAGTGACCGAGTTCATTTTCAACCACTCACTATTTGATATCTTACTAGCTTAATATTGCCCTGAAAAAATCCCAAAGCGATTTTAAACTTGAAAGTATAATATATTGACTTGTTAAAAATGACAAACTGCATTGAAGTTTATTTTGTTGCCAAACAAAAGTGACTTAAATGGCCCAACTGAACTATTTATATTTTGTTAGTTGGTCACTTTCTCGTGTACGACTACGATTTATGAAAATTACGAATTGATGGTATTAAGGAAGGCAGGTTAAAAAAGGAGTTTAGATAAGGAAGTTGAGGTAAGAGGGATGGGGTGTGATGGATAGTTAGGATTCTTATGATTTATAGTTATGTCTCAGACGTTTCTTAAAAGTAAATCAGAAAAAGTGCATCTTTTACAAGGAGAAGTATTTCATTTCATAGTCTGGCCGCTTGGACAGAGAAGGAATAACTGAATAATGATGTGATATGGCGAGGAATGGAAAGTGTTCTTTCCCGGGAAGATAGAGGTGATAGACCATGATCTGAGAAGTATATGATGTTTAAAATGGATATAAATGGACTAACCGACTGCCAAATCAATGACTCAATCGAGATATGTTAATTGATATATCCAACAAACAAAGAAAAAAACTTATACGTTTCCCCCAAACGGCAGAAATTTGCAGGGCTGTCATAGGCTAGTTTCAATGATCGAGGGATTCGTAGTAACGAAATTTATGTAATGTGATTATCAATCATAATGGTGAATGGTGAATGTTATGCATGTTTTAATTGATCACTTAAACCAAACTATGACAGGTAGCCCTGCGAATGCACAGACTTCCATATTCTACTTTATCTTTGTTGATACATAGGTGTCCGAGAGAACACCATACTCTTAGTCTTAAGGTGGGGAAGGCAACGAAGGATACAATCGCAGGCGCATGTGAGGAGAATGAAACCATCCAGACTCCCCCACATTGCACTGTACGGCCAACCCCAAGGTAGACGACTAACGGGCAGAACACGAAAGAGATGGATCGCTAGCTGGGAGTCAACATCGCAGGAGGCTAATCCCACTTAAAAATAGGCCACAAGGCCTACACCTAGAAGAATAAGAAAAAGATATTCATAAAAAGAATTTTTTTATGAATAACATCTAAGTGGAGCTTAACCCGGAATTTGTGAACAAAAATTTGTACACCCTGAAAATATTGTGATATTGTCTTACTCAGATTTTACGTACAACTACCTTCATTATTTTATTTTTTAATAACCCCCCAAACCTCTATTTAAGAGGTAGGATAGTAAGGAAAGGGAAGTTAGATGTGAAAATTTCATAAGAAACACCCAGACCAATGGAAAATAAATATTTCTTCATTTTATTTTGGAATCGGCGGTAATCGAACCTGCGACGCCAGTTTCGTAGTCCAGCGTTTACCCAACTACGCCACGGCGCAGGTCTAACTAACTTACTAACCATCACGCCGCTTCCCCGCAGGGGTAGGCAGAGAGAATAGAGCGCCACACCACTCTGTCTTTGCAAACATTCTTTGCCTCTTCCGCGTTCATGCATCTTCTCAAACATACATGCCGACTCCTAACCTAACCTTTTGATGGCGCAGGTCACAAAAATATATATATTTTTTTAAAGTAAAAACCAAAGTACGTAGGTAATAACCAGAATGTTTGAGAACTTGTAGAAATTAAATAAACATATGTGAACATCTATAAATACATACGAGTACATTTGCATATTTTATGAGTTGTATTACTGTACAAATCACAATGAAGCGACTACTTTTCTGTAAGACAAACTATATTCTTTTATAATTTATATTTGAATCACTAACTTTGTGATCTTCCATTTTATAATTTAAAAGTAACTTTATTTAAATTAAACATTCTTTATATTTATAAATTATTCATACGCAAGTACAATATCACTCTTAAAAAAATAATATGTGTGGGATTGTGTAGAAGTATTCCGAGGAAAATGATACAGAAAGATGATCGTGTTGACATTTATTTATTTTTATTTCACTCGCAATCAAACACGACTTGTCCGATTAATTCGATCTATTTCAAATCTACCCAATTCCATTATCCAATTATGAATACCTATTTTATAAGAATTTTCAACTTGTAATGACTTCAGAGATAGTGGAAGCAGATAATACAAGTTTATTGGATCAAGATTCTTTTGACCAAAAGAGGTATGAGTTACAGTTTGTTTCATGTATTTCTGTGTTTTGGATCTTGCAGTTCTATGTACGTTTCCATAAAGTGTGTAAGTTGTGATTTAGGTGCTCTGCTAAGATGTGATTTCTTGTGTTATGTGAGAGTAGTTCTTTAATAAATATTAAAGAATTGTTTTAGAATATAGTTATTAGATTGTAACTTGTAATTTGTTAAATATTTCCTCTGTGGGAGCCCATCTAGGAACTATAAGTATTAATTTCAAGGTATGTAGATTTTTGGTAGATAATAACACTATTTAATAATTCATTGCTTATTTTACCCTAACCAATAATTCTATGCTGTAGAAAAGTCTGACATTTTATATAATAAACGTAATTGTGTATATTATTTCGAGAAATAAAAATACTTTGTTTTCTGATCCACTCACATTTTATTAACTAACTAGTTTCGGCAACAACCTGTTGCCCTCTTCAGGGTTTAATTTATTACTTTAATTTATTACTTTATTTATTACTTAATTTATTACTTCAATTTATTATTTAAACCCTGAAGAGGGCAACAGGTTGTTGCCGAAACTAGTTGGTTAATAAAAATGTGAGTGGATCAGAACACAAAGTATTTTTATTTCTCAAAATAATACATCAATATGATCCACATAGTTAATGCTTTCAATATTTAAAACGTAATTGTGTGTGTTTATAAGTTTATATACTCATGCGTGCAAAGTTTCACGAAAATTAAAGGAATTCAGTTTAAGCCGTGGTCTCTTCTTCATCAGCCCTCTGTCCTCCACTGCTGGATAAAGGCCTCTTCCCCTTCTTTTCATTTCCTCCAGTCGGTTGCTGCTTGCAACTAGTTTCGACCCCCCACAGCGACGATGTCATTGGACCATCTCTTTTGTCGTCTTCCGACACCCATTTTATTCTCCCAACATCTCCATGGTAAAATTTTTGGGGTCCATCTTGTGGGGCTCTGTCTTGCAATAATAATAATAATAATCTTGAATGATTTATATTGCGCCATTTTCGTAAAAAAAACTACCTCAAACTATCGCAATATGTCCTGCCCATTGTCATTCGTGTTTTACTACGCGATAATAATAATAACAATAATAAATTTGGTTAACTTATATAGCGCCATTTTCGTAAAAAAAAAATACCTCAAGGGCGCTTCACTATGAATGAATTGGGAAAAATATTAGGGTGGAAATGATTTAGCAAACAAATGTGTTTTTAGTCTTTTTCTAAAGATCATCTCACTATTTCTAACCATTGGTGGAAGAGCATTCTAGCATTATTCAAAGCCAAATTGCATGCTCGCTAAATTTAGTGCGTTGGTTGCGAGCTGGTAAGATCACTCTATGATATCCTCTATTTTGAATATTTACCTAGTACTTTAATTTTTTATTTAAGAAACAGAAAGAAAGTAAGATTACAAAAAAATTATCAGACTTAAACCAATTATGGATCTTTCCATGGATTGCTGTGTGCACTTGAGTTTCTCTGCGTTTTTTCTGTCAAAGCCATAGTCTTTAGTACCTACCTACATACATATGTGTTCACTGGTAGTGTGCAGGATACCGTGGTCGCTAAGATAGATAATTATAAGTGCCCATTACACACGAATTGTTTTTTCAATTTTTTTTACTCCAATCAAATGCCAGTGTTATAACATTTGTTATACCACTTATTGAGTTTTATTTCATTTTTAATTAATGTGTAACTTAGTAAGTACCACTATTTCTTAAAATCTACTGTGACATTTATTTTTTATACTTCATTACACACGACTTGTTTCGAAAACTATAGTTGGTATCTTCGACCACTCATATAACAAAGCTCAAGTCATGAAAAACTGTAGAATACATGAATATTTCAATACTAGTAAAACATTAATTAATAATATGCTTTTCCAAAATACGTCACCATAATTATCTATATTCTCATTTGAAAAAATCCCGTTTCTTACCCCCCCCTCCATTTATTACCCCACATACCTCTAAATACTCTTACACCATTTTTTTTGCTTATTAATTTTTATAACCACTTGTCAATGAAAACAACTTTTTTATTGTAACTGCAGACAGTTGGTACAATTCCATTGGGTAATTGTTGGGTCATAAATCCAAAATAAAACATGGTTTTTTGGATTGAATTCTACATTTATTTATGTATATCGTAGTCATACAGGAGAAAGTGACCAACTAACAAAACGTAAAATGTTCAGGAGGGCCATTTAAGTCACTTTTGCTTGGCAAGAAAATAAACATCAATGCTGTTAGTCATTTTTAACAAGTCAATATATTATACTTCCAAGTTTAAAATCCTTTGGGATTTTATCACGGTAATATTAAGCTAGTAAGATATCAAATAGTCAATGATCACGTTTTTGTAAAACAATGCACTTGGTCACTTTCTACTGTATGACTACGATATGTTAATACAAATACATTTATTTATGTATTCGTCTTCTTAGGACATTATCAATCACTTCTTAAAACATTATTAGTGTTTTATAATGTCCTAAGAAAACGAAACGCGTCACGTATTAACATAAACATAAATAAATATAGAATTCAATCCAAAAAACCATGTTTCATTTTGGATATATTACCCAACAATGAAAACATGTGTAGTTTTCGAAACTAGTCGTGTGTAAGGTAATGTAAATAAAACTAAAGTGGTATTAAACAAATGTTGAATTTTTTAAATAATCAACATGTCATTCCACAAAGTTAATGCTGAATCAATAAATAATATAATGTAAGTATATTTTTTTGCAAAAGGTTTCCTGCTGATTGCATTATTCGCGGTTGGAAATGGCAAGAATATCAAGGCAAGGGGGCCGCCTATAAATAAATGCAGCATGTTTTGTCCCCAAATTTATGAGCCGATTTGCTGTTGGTCCAATGAAACGGGAGAATTGTTAAACTTTGGAAATACATGCGAGCTACGTCAGTACAACTGTTTGTTTAATACCAGTAAGTATTATAAATATAATTTATTTTTATTTTATTTTATTTGTTCTGGAATTGTACAGCTTACATATAAAAAATTATATAATAAACAATAGTTACATTAACAATTATAAACATAACATTACATTAATAAAAATAGTTACATTAAAAAAAAACAATTAAACAATTCCACATTTATGTAACAAAACAATTAAAAAACATTCAGAGATTAAAAAAAGGGCATGGTATAAAATAAAAGATTTAGCAGGAAGGAGAAGGAAGGGAGAGGAATTAATGAGGGTGGTTAAAGGAATTTTTTTTCTAGGGAAGAAGTTTAAAAATAAGAATATATTTATAAATATACATACATACATACAAATACATACGTATGCATACACACATACATATTGGGTTGATGCTAAAAGTAATGACCGTTTTTTATGATCCCAGGTAAAAAAAAATTTTCATAAATTATGAATAGTATCTTCTTATTTCAATTTCTAAGTACAATTCATGAGTAAGATCTTTCATTTTAACCTTGAAGTAACGAGTAGTCATCACATATGTTAAACAATACAAAAAAAAACTAATTAAATATCAAGAATAATTCATTATACGTCAAGTTTAGTTTTTTTGAGGACTCGTAAATTTTTTTGTCCTGGGGTGTATATACATACACATATAAATACTTATACATATACAGAAACAAATAGTCATGCACCGTTCACCCCCCCCCCCATAACATATCTAGGTTATTGGTGGAGAGTAAACAGAGTATGACAACTTTCTACTAACCTCTTTTTTTATTAGAGCTTTGCTTTTTCCAAAAATATCAATGATATCAATGATTAATTAGTAACAATCCGTTGATTAAGAAGTAACAATTTATTTATAAGAGTTTATGGTAAAAACACTTATGTACAAGTATGATAATACAAACTGCGAAGTATAATGCTCCGTACTATACCGTACTGAAAGTCCCGGGTTTGACGGTCAGGTAAATATAAGTCATTTTCACTCTAATATTTATCCAATATTTCCCTGGACTGGTACCTGAAGCGGAGGGCTGATCAACTTTGCATCATGTGTTAACGATTAAGATAACACCGCGTTCAAATGATGCAGTGTCTTATGCATCATTGAGTGCGGATAAGGGTTTAAAAAATTATAATACTGCATTTTAATGGTCCCACGAGTAAACAATAATTATGGGAGTAGAACACTTCAACATACATACATATGTGTAGTTCCGAGTATTTTTAATTCGTTGCCGACGGAGATAAGACGTCTAACTAAAATATTACAAGGTGTGAGTAAGTGAACAAGAGTTAATTCTGCGAAAATTGTAGAATAGTTTTTATTTTCACTTTTCTTCTTCCTTTTGTTTAAGTATATATTATGTTAAAATAGATAAAAATGGTAAAAAATATATGTAAAAAGAACTCCACCGACAAGACACAAAAAGTGGCTAGTTGGGTCGCTAAAATAAAATAAAAAATTATTTTTATAAATTTTTAAACGAATATTAAATGTTTTTATATCAATAAACATATTTTACAATACATTTCACAGGCCAACACACATTTTGGCTGCAGAATCCGAAATAACCCTCAGAATTTGTCTGAATTGTCAGAATCAGATCTATTTTTTGAGATATGCTACATTAAAAATATAAATTTTCAATTTTCGCACATTTCAGGTTATAACCATTACTATTGCTAGTTTAAATAAATACATAAATTTGGGTATTTACTGAGAGCAAAACACAGATTTAAGCATTTATTGCAAAATTAACATACATTAGTCACTTATCACAAAATTTTCCTTTTTTATGACTTTCTAGTATGGAGTTTAGTAGGCTAGTTTTGCTGAAGGCTCCAACAGTAGTCGGCCATCATATGGATATTCCATCATCCTTGATATCGATCTTGCATAGTTTATTATTTAGTCTTGATGAAATCTTTAACCACTGTTCTTCACTAAAATCACCCAAGTTTTCTGGAAAGCGATCTAGGTGGCTGTGGAGGTAGTGAACTCTTATGCTCATGTTACAACCGAGAATTTTAAAATTTGAAAGCATAGTTTCCACTAATTATACGCAGTTCTCTGCTTTATGATTCTCTAGAAGATATTGTACTACTTGAACCAATGAACACCAAGATTCAGTCTCGTTCATTGATGTGGTGAATTATAGATCTTCGACAAGTTTTTGAGGACCATGAAATATTCTAGCTTTGAATTTTTCCATGCTAATCCATTCTATTCCATAGAAAACCATTTTTTTTCGATTTAAAGCATTCATAAATAGCTAAATCAGCCTCAACTTAATATGCAAAGGAGAAATTAATATTTTTTCTCTCATAACCAAAGCTTGGTTAATTTCGTTTTGTTTGCCTTGAATCATGACATCTCTTGATGGCCAATTTGTGTTAATCTAGTATTTATTGTTCAGGTTGATTCTGGTTTAATTCCACGTATATATTTTGATAGTTAAATTCTAATTTTTAGTAGGAAATTTCTATTTTAGCCGTTGAAGGTTTTTATTTTTTCTTCATTTCTGGCTTGGATCAGAATAAGCATCTATTAACATGTACCTTAAAAACTAGAGCTGATAGAAGAAATCAGGTGAAAAAAACATTAGAAGTCGGTTGTTAAATTTCCGGCAACAATTTTTATTATTATTTTGTTGGCCAGTGTTATCATTATTCGTATAATTTACAAATTTGTATGAAGAATGAATATATACTTTTGTCATTTTAAATGATAAAATAACTGTAGGTATATTTTAAAGCGCCCTTGAAGTGATTTATGACGAGAACGGCGCTATAAACAAATAAATAAACGCTACATTAGCTCCTAGTCTCCTTCTACATCTAGTCATGTCTATACATATCTTTAAATCAGTTTGAAACTAAACCTATTATTTTGTGAAATTCCAGAATTCATTAAAGCTTATGATGGAGAATGCAAGTAACGTTGAGAAGTAAGGGATCCAAGATCGAACGACCAATCTCAACTCGTTATTTTTTCCACCCGAAAGACGGTAATTAAACAAAAAAATATCTCTTCTGATTTCACACAAAACATTCTAAAACTGTACTTATAAAAACAGTATATTTATTTTGGTTTTATATAAATGGCAGACAATATTTTTTCAACTTTAGTCCACATTTGACCGGATGATGGAATGATTATTCCGAAACGGGTAGTAACGAAAGAATATTTTTTTATGGTGGTATAAGACAAAGTAAAGATGAATAATAAAGAGAGTGTTATATTACCATACCACAAATTAAACAGTTTTTTTATATAAAAATTGTACTTATTAATATTTATCCCTAATGTAATCACAACGAGTTTTTATTTTCTAATTTCTTCTAAAAGGTATCCTTACATTATTCCATTAACTTTGTGGTATGACATGTTAATTATTTTAAAAATTAAACACCTAAAATACCACTTATTGAGTTTTATTTCTTTTGTTTTAATTCTAATGTTTTACTTAGTAAATACCACTATTTCTTAAAATCTACTATGACACGTGTTTCGATGCATTCTGCATCAATTTTTGCGGAATGCATCGAAACACGTGTCACATTAGATTTTAAGAAATAGTGGTATTTACTAAGTAAAACATTAATTAAAAATTGATAGATTTTACCACAAAGTGACTGCCGAATCAATTAATGAGTTTTATTTCATTACACCAGTTTCGAAAACTACAGATGTTGTCATCAACAGTTAATTAAAAAACCAACGATCGAAAGAAAAAATATTCAATGTTATTTAGAGGTGGGTGGGATAATAACTAAGGGAGGGTCAACAATTCAATTGAAATTACAAATTAAAAAAAAATCTGATACAACATTGATTTATAATAATGCTTTTCAAAATACATTATCATTATTGTCTATGTTCCCAGTAAACACAATTCTAACCATTAACCCCCCCCCCCTCCCATGGAATAATTAGATAAGCGTAAGATTAGATAGTTAAGCGACAAACTTGTTAAAACTATGAAAACACGACTGTGATACCCGCTTCATCCACTGCGAAGGGTTGATGGTACCAAGAGTGAACTATAAATATGCTAGTACGAGAAGAATACTTCAATACATACATAGTTCTTTCGATTTTAATTTGTTGCCGGCGGAGGTAAAAAGGCAAACAAAAATATGGAGGAAAGGCAAAATAAAGGATAATGGATAAACGGTCAAGAAGTAAAATTATAAATTTGTATAATTTGTTCATATTTTACTTTTTTTTTCGTGTATATTTTGTTAAAAAAGATAGGTAAAGCTTGGTAGGTCTTTTCAATATTTTTTGAATATTTTTCGCAGATACTTTGTCACACATTTTATAAACTTTATAAAGT
The DNA here is from genome assembly GCF_059751285.1 of Brachycentrus maculatus. Taxonomy (NCBI): domain Eukaryota; kingdom Metazoa; phylum Arthropoda; class Insecta; order Trichoptera; family Brachycentridae; genus Brachycentrus; species Brachycentrus maculatus. The sequence goes on along the minus strand of NW_028281008.1, from coordinate 1,974,807 downwards.
TAAACAACTTTGATTTAACCGCTTTTGTATTATTAGTACACTTTAACCTTCCGGTTTCGTCAAGAACCTTGTCATCATCAGGGTTTAATCAATTCTACAACATTAAAAACATTAAAATACTCATAATTAATTACATTCCCTTCCCAAAAACTTCCACACACTCCGTAAAAAATTCTAAAATTAGATTTTATAGGATTTTTTACGGAGTGTGTGGAAGTTTTTGGTAGGGGAATGTAATTAATAATGAGTATTTAAATGTTTTTAATGTTTTAGAATTTAATAAACCCTGATGATGACAAGGTGCTGTCGAAACCGGTAGGTTAAAGTGTACCAATAGTTTTAAAAAGTGGTTAAAACAAAGTTGTTAAACTCCTCAATATTCTTTGTTTATGTATATGTAAATGTATTTGTGTTTATATTTATGTGTACGTATATATTTTTAACAAATTAATGACATTCCGAAGAAAGAAAAAAATGAGGATTAACCTAAATCGTTTCTTAGTATAGAATTTTCCTAACAAGGTAAAAATTTCTGAATATCAATAATAACAAGTCAATTTGTTTTTTTTTTTCATAATTTATTTATTAAATTGAAGATAGGTGTATGAACTTACATCTTTGTAATTCAACCATTTTTTGTTTTGTTTCCGAATGTCCTGTATGAACCAGGTCGTCACGTTGTCATCTTGTTAATCGATCATGGTTTGTGACTCTATTCCCATTTTGCGGAGGGTAGATACTACAATATCGCAAGTGTCTGCATACCGAAGAAAGTTATATTCTAAAAAGACACATTCACAAAACAATATAAGAGGTTGTAAGTCCTGTAAATGCCCAGACATCCGTATTCTGCTTCACGTATGTTGAGATATCAATAAAATCTTGGTTTTTCAATTAAAAAGGGTTAAAATTATTGATACTTACGATACTTAGGATAGAAGAAACAGTTATGTCTGAAGAGCTCACAATCACTATCAAAGACTTTGTATTCGTAATGGGTGTATGGAATATTTTTATCATACATTATAGCGCAAACTGGATTACATATGTTACATTCAACATTGCAATCGGGTCGGCATTCGTGTACGCACGATCCAATCGAAAAAACTGTGAAAATCAGGAACCCTGTTTAAAAAATCAAAAAGATCAATAGTATAAAGGGTCAATTTAGAATGCTTATCGTGTATTATGGCTGTCCAAATTTAAAACACAGTAACGGACATTTTTTTGTAGTAGGTTTTTTTTTGCATTTTTGGAGTAAGTAGAGTCTACTTAATCCATAAATGCAAAAAAAAACCTACTGCAAAAAAATGTCCCTTACTGTACCTGTACCTTTTCAATTTGGACAGCCGATTAGATGATCGAGTTATTTTTAGAAGAAGATATTATTTTTACAAATTAAAAATTATACATTTTTTTTGACATCTCAACATGGATGAAGAAGAATGTCTGGGCATTTACGGGGCTTACGACCATCGTTATTATTATTTAACCCTTATCCGCACCCCAATGGTGCATAGGGCACTGTTTCAAATAAAAGCAGTGTTATCTTGATCGTTTACACATGAAGGAAAGGTGACCAGCCCTCCGCTTCAAATACCAGTCCAGGGTAGTATTGAATAAATATTACAGTAAAACATCACTTATATTTATTTGACCCCCCCCTGGGAATCGAACCCGGGATCTCCAGAACGGTAGCCGAGCGTGCTGACCATTACACTATGGAGGCGGACAAAAACGAACACTTTACACAGAGTAACGTTTACCAATTCTACCCATGATTGACAACCACACTACTTCTCTTGGAAGTTCTATAGATATCTTTATATATATATTATAGCCCTGTAAATGCCCAGACTTCCATATTCTTCTTCATCTTTGATGAGATGTCAAAAAATAAAATGTTGAATATTGCACGTGTGTAAAGTGATCACTTCACCAGCCTATAACAGGTCATAATCCCTGTAAATACCCACACTTCCATATTCTTGGCCACTTATGTTTTTTACTAACATACCGTATTTTACACTTATCTTTTTGGAACATACATTTGTAATATATATTTATATTTACAGAATGGGCTTGCCATTTTTCTTGTTTTTAAAAATCTTTGTAAATAAAAACAAAATTAAAAAAATATTTCACTTACCGAAAGTTAAAAGTCCCTTCATTGTAAAGAAAAATATGCAAATGAATTTTTGCGGTTTTCATACCTCCTTATATGTTGTACATCTCAATAAGATTCCCAAACATTAATTAGAAAAATATATTGAAAGGAAAGTGAATGGTGCCCTGAAATCATATAATGGTGCCCGTTATAGCAAATAAAAACCTATCAGCGAAAGCTAAACTGGCAGTACACGTTTGAGTCCTGCTTCCAACCCTTATGTATGGAAGCGAAGGATGAAGTTGAAAAAAGAAAGATGAAAGCAGAAAGTGGTCGAAATGCGATCGCTCAGACGAATGTGCGGCAAAACGACGTATAATAGATGTTCAAATGGTGTAATAAGGAAAGAATGCAAACCAGAGAGAAGCATTATCATTATTTCGATAAAATCAAGAAAGGTGTGTTGAGATGGTTTGGACATGTGGAACGTAGGATTGAGGAAAGAATGGTAAAACAAATTTATGAGGCGAATTTAGTTCGAAAAAAAAGCAAAAAATACCAAAAAACTTGGCACGATCAGGTATGCCAAATAGTCGGAATAATCGGTGGGTGTATATCGTAGTCGCACAGAAGAAAATGACCAACTAACAAAACGTAAATTTTCAGGAAGGCCATTTAAGTCACTTTTACTTAAGTAATATAAAGAAAATAAACATCAATGCAGTTAGTCATTTTTAACAATTCAATATATTATACTTCTAGGTTTAAAATCGTTTCTTAGTTTTTCAGAGCAATATCAAGCTAGTAAGACATCAATTAGTCAACAATCTTGTTTTTATAAAAAAATCCCCTGGTCACTTTCTCCTGTATGACTACGATATATTAATGTGCATAATCAAATAAAGTTTAAAAACCAGTTAAGAAATTATATCTGAAAAACAATATTTTTTTACTCGTTAAATACACAATTTTGTAATTTATTAGCTACATATTTACAAAAAAAATTATAATTACTGATTATTTCATAATTTACCTCACCTGTATCAACAATCGTGAAATTGTATAATTTGATGTCATATTTTTGAATCAACAAAGGTGTTGGGCGTTGTAATTGAAAAAAATATATGCCAAATGATTTCTAATAAGTATAGAGATTAATTTTCATATTTTTATAACTCCTTGCCTTTCAAAAACTCTTTTCTTTTCTAATTCATATATTTATTTCGAAGAAAAGCTTATTTTTTGTTAACACGCTTTAACAAAAAATACATTTGCGTTAAATGTTATCTGGGTTTAAACAAAATTATGTTGCGGGCTTGATTATCTTACCCTTTTATATTTTTTTAAACATGAGAGTATATTTCACGTGTGATAGAATACATTGTAAATTTAATATGAAATAAAATAATCAATACTTTTGGAAATTCGCACATAGTTTTATCCACTTTCATTTATTTGACCAGTGACCGTGTTTCGTCGGTACCGACATCATCACACGATGTCAGTCACTGATCAAATAAATTAAATATGTGAGAAAATCTCACGTATTTAATTTATACATGTCAGTACAAGGTTTTAGGTTCGATTCCCATGGAGGGGGATTCAAATAACCATAAGTTATATTTTCACTCTAATTTTTAATCAATAGGACTGGTATCAAAAGCGAAAGGGTGATCACCTTTCTTACATGTGTTAATGATCAAAAAAACACTGCGATTATATGATGCAGTACCATATGCACCATCGGGTGTGGATGAGGCTTTGGGGTTAGAAAGAAGAAGAAAAATATAAAGTGATTATTTTAATATATAAAATGCAATTTCACCATGAAATATCAGTAGAAAACTTAAATGTTAGTAATTTAGGGAAATAACCAAGTCAAATATATTGTCTTAAATTTATTTGTAAAATAGTTGACTGTTCCAAAACAAATAAATATTTTATTACATTATCTGTACACATTATTTTAAAGATTCATTATTGTATAATATCAAGTATGACATCATGTTATAAGCCAGTGTTTTATTAAGTTGTAGATGGAGCAGGGTTATACTAAAAGCCACATTTGGCGTCTGGATAATCCTCCACCAGCCACAGGAATGTGAATTCTAGAAAAAAAATTAAAGTTTCAAAAAATAGAAAGAAAAAAAATGATTTATGTATTTGGTTTTGCACTGACCATTATCAAATTGTGCCGCAAGCCTAAGTGCATTTTTGAGGAAATTCATTTCAAATGTAACCAAAATGTATGCAAGTTATTGCACTCGTATAAACAAAAAAAAATTATATTCTGGAAACATGGACCATAAAAGCGGCAGAAAAGAGGAAAATTGACGCATCTGAAATGTGATGTTGGATGCTCCGAATTCCATGGACAGATAGACGCACCAAAGAGTTAATCCGTCGAGAGTTACACTTGGATGGATTGACTCTAGCCAATGTCTGTATACGATGGATTCCCCCGTTCTTTAGACACGTTGCGCGTGGCAATGAGGATAGCCTGGACTGACTGGTGGTGATTGGTAACCTTGAGGTAAAGAGAGGAAGAGGAAGACCACTCAAGTTAAGACAGCAGCAAGCACCTCGGTGGTTGTAGAGCTTTTTTTTTTTTTTAGATGGGAATTCCGCCTCCGTAGTGTAATGATCAGCACGCTCGGCTACCGTTCTAGAGGTCCCGGGTTCGATTCCCAAGGGGGGTAAAATAAATATAAGTGATTTCACTGTCATATTTATTCAATATTACCCTGGACTGGTACCTGAAGCAGAGGGCTGATCACCTTTCCTTCATGTGTAAACGATCAAGATAACACTGCGTTTATATGACGCAGTGCCCTATGCACCATTGGGGTGCGGATAAGGGTTTTATTTTATTATATCTAACTTTTTAAAAATGTTTTATTTTAATCTGTGTTGGGAACAGGAGGGATAATTTAGTGTGGGCCAATCAGGAACATCTCAGCATTGGCTCATTGCTGGGAAAAAAGCACGTAAAATTCCTCAGGAGAAGCCGGACTGTTGACTGTCGTCAGTTGATCTTCCGTTCCACTAGAAGAGAGTTTGGCATTTTTTGTTCTAGCTTGGTGTACGGTACTAATGTCCTTCACAATTTTTATCCAGTAAATGTAAGATCGGGGGTTGGAACGCTACGTGCAGTGCAGCCAAGGGCTAACTGGAGAAGACTTATAGCTTGAATAAGGGTCACAATCCTCAATAATGAATAAATAGGCGGAGAAGAACTTACCGTTATTGGGGTTCTTGCAGTTATACTTGTCTAGATTACAAGGCTGGATGAATACTCTCCACTCTGGTGCTCCAGATGGTCTGGTCCTAATAGCACACACGGGGTCGTAACACCGCGGGCAGGGGAAGTCGCAAGGATCGTAATTAAATCTGCAGGAATCCACCCCAACTGCGAATAACGCAGCCAACAGAAATCCTGTATTGAAAAAAATTAATATATAGGTATAATAAAATCAAGGCATAAGGTTCATGCCGCCCAGGACGATCACTGCTGACAAATCGTCGGCAGTTCTCGTCTGAACTTCGAGAGTCGGACTTGATTTCAGAGGATGCTAGGGAGCTGGTAGCCGTCAGAAAAACCTGGATACAGATTCTGGACTCCACATTGGGAGCGGATATGGTTTAATATAAAAGAATAAAATAACAAATAACTACGTAGTTTTTTCCACATGCATTTTATTTGACCAGCAACCGGGTTTCCTCGTAATCAATATCATCAGACTGGTGATGATGTCAACAAACCAGTCTGATGTTGTCGGTGACGACGGAACCTGGTTGCTGGTCAAATAAAATTCATGTGGAAAAAAACACATGTTTATTTTATTCTATAAAATCCAGTTCCACCAAGGAATGACCGTACAAAACTTAAATATTTTTAAAATACAGATTAACTAATTAACTATTACGCCGCTTTTCCGCAGGAGAAGGCAGAGAGAATAAAAACGCCATACAACTTTGTCTTTGCGAACATTCTTCGCCTCATTCATCTATTTACCGCACATTCGTATGAGGGATCGCATTTCGGTTGCATTCAGTCTACTTTCATCCTTATTTTGCTAATTCTATGCTTCGCTCCCAAACATAAGGGTGGGTACCATGACTCCATTGTTTACTGCCAGTTCAGCATTCGCTGATAGATTTTTATTTGCTTTAACTGATTTCAGTACACCACAGTTAATTTGACTGTGCTTTTACTGTAATATTTTTTATATTTTCTCCTCAGTTTAGTTTAAAATGGGTACCAAACATTGTGATTATGTTTGATGATATTACCCTTTTCCTTTCCGACACGTCATCGCTTTATTAACATATCTTATTAACGCAGCTTTAAGTTTTATTCTTATACTGTTCAATTTTTACTTCCGTATAATTATGCTTCATTCGTATTTTTTACCTCATTCTTGATATGTTTTTCTTTTAACAATATTTTTGATACTTTTTTAATGAATTACATCAACCCTAATATGAGTAATTTAAGTAGACTTGTAAAAATATTAATAAATAACACTCACCGAATGCAAAGAGCCCCTTCATTGTGATAAGAATATGAGAATACATTTTTTTTGTTGGTTTATATATTCTGTGATATTAATTACATAATGCCAGCAGATTCTCAAACAATTCTTCTCCTCTTCCATATATAGTGTTTTTTTAGAGGTATACAAATTCAAATTTATGGTGGCACCGTCGTATGGTATGTTGCGCCATCTTGTTGAAACCACAGCCCTGTAACATCAATGCCATTCAACTGAGGTACGAAGGTTACGGTCATGGTTCTCTAGCGCTCTCCATTGACGGAACATTCTGGCCGGTATCATCTTAAAAAAAATATGGGCCAATGATTTCACCTGCCCATTAGCACGTCATAAGGGCTTCTCGAAAAAAGGTTTCTGTGTTTTCTATACTCACCCTTATTGACATAGCAATTTAACAAAAAATGCGCCTCATCGGTGAACAAAATTTTTCGTTGAAGAAGAGTATCAAGCTGAATATTGTTTTCGGTTCATTCGCCGTACCTACGACGCACATAATGGTCATTCGTTCTATTCATGGTAAAATGTCAAAACGTAGTGACTACAAATCAACTGTCGACTGTAAAATTGACAGTCTGTAGAAACAATGTTGCCAGTTCAAAAATAAAACCTCTAAAAAAAACACCTATAGATTCAAAACTGATTCGGTACTGGTTAGTAGCGAAGCCCTGCACTTCTTTCTCCACTCCGCTTCGTCTTCAGCGATCGGTTAAGGTGTCGGTTAGCACCTTATCATTTTCAGGGATGGATATGTTATAAACTTAAAAATGGGAAATATTCATAAATAGGTCTCAACAGGCAGGCGCTGTGGCGTAGTTGGATTGACGCTCGACTGCGAAACTGGCGTAGCGGGCTCGATCCCCGCCAATTGCAAAATGAATTGAAGAAAGATTTATTTTCAATTGGTCTGGGTGTTTGTGATGTATTTTTCACATTTACCTTCCCTATCCTTACTATCCTATCTGCAGACAAGCATGTTAAATAGACGCATTGAGGGTTATTTTTTTTAAAAAATAAACAAATAAAATATAGGTAAATGTAAGCGGGATTAAAAAGTGTCACAATTCATAAACAAAAAGTAGGAAAAAGTATCAAAAATAAAAGAGGTGATAACAACGTTTGAGTTTTATTTTACAATGTTATTGATTTTTGCCGATTAAAACAAAATAATGCAAAAAAGCTTTTTTAACACCTTTTCGTGTTTCTTTTTGTCTTTTTTAACACCAAATGTGTAACGATTATAAAAATCTCCCATTTTACTTATTGATCTACAGATTAATTGTCTGCGGGAAAATCAATATTTTTTCTGAAATATATTTTCAGTAAAATTAAATAAACAATTGAATGATTAATTAGAACGGACCGTTTTCTTTTAGCTCAGGTTCTTATTTCTTGTTTTAAAACACTTGTACAAACGATAATAAATAATATAAAAATGTATCCAAAATCAATATTTTTCCAAAAATATAATTTCAACAAAATTAAATAAATGATTGAATGATTAATTTGAATAGATTATTTATTTAGCTCGGGCTCTTATTGTTTGATTGTTTTATAACACTTGTACAAATGATAACGATTAATATAAAAATCTATCCAAAGCCAAATACTCGTATTTGATCGTCAGTAAAACTAAACGGTTGACGGTTATGACCCAGTGAATGGAACAAAATGCTGAAGTAAAAGAAAAATATGTCCATATAAATATCTGTCTTAATGAATTGTGGAACCAAGAGGTCAAGAAATAGTCAGAGTTAATACAGAGTTCAAATTCAATCCTCATCTTCTGTGCGTGTCATGTCAGGTCCCTCCGACGTCGACCATCACTTTAGAGTAATTTTCCATGTTTGGGCAGCTTGAACAGCTCCTCGACGATTCCCTTCCGATGTCATATATTCCGGAGACAGAAGATCTATCTTCTACCCACATATCCTCAAACTTCTATTTTGCTTTTTATGATAAGGTTCAATAGCTCATTCTTCTTTCTTCTAAACATATGCCCCAGATAGGGTACCTTCCAGACTTTGATATCAGTCAGCAACTGTCTTTCTACTTTTGCTCTTTGGAGCATATTCACAATGCTGACCATGAAATGCGTGGTATTCTACGATGTAATCACATTTCGAAAGCCTCTGATCGGTTCATAGTGCAGATCTTGAAGGTTCACGAATTAACTCCATATAGAAGTATTGAGCAAACATAAAATCTAACTAATATCTGCCATTCTTTGTCATGCCATACTACATATTTTCAATGTTTCTACATTGCTTCAATAGCCGACTGCGGACAATCATCCGAGGTGACATGAAAATGATTCATTCCAAATAAGATGCTGTTAAAATACTTGATATTATTTTTTGACATCTCATCAAAGATGAAGAAGAATATGGAAGTCTGGGCATTTACGGGGCTGACGACCGTCATAGGCTGGTTTAAGTGATCACTTTACACACGTGTAACATTCGTGTAATGCCCAGACTTCCATATTCTTCTTCATCTTTGATGAGATGTCAAAAAATAATATGAAAATAACTCCTACAATTGGAGATAATCCAGGTTTTGTGAACAAGTATTTGGACACACTCAAAATGTTGTAAAATATCTTGCGTTCGAATTCGAAACGAAAATGTTGTAAAACGCGTAGAAAATATCACTTTATATGGATTCTTACCAATAAATTCATACCAAAGTAATTTACGATATAAATATGCTTTAAAATTAATAAAATTTTGGAACTGATTAACATCACCGGTTTAATTAACTATTAATCACAATAATTGATCGTAATGTTGTACATATTTGCATCCGGGTGAATGCATTCTCTGAATGATATCAAGCAAACTAGGAGTAATGATATGGTAATCTGGAACATTTAGATGCAATGTGAAGTGAATTATGGAAATCAATATTATAATACAGGTTTATCTGGGCAGAAGATGGGGCTTATATACATACAAATAAACATACTAGTATGCTTCATAAACATATAATGAATCAATTGCAAACCACGAAAATGGATTTCTCTAACTAACTAACTAACTAACTAACGATCACGCTGCTTCTCCGCAGGGGTAGGCAGAGAGAATAGAGCGCAACACCACTCTGTCTTTGCAAATATTATTCGCCACTTCCACGTTATGCATCTCCTCATACATACCCGCTGATTAATTTGACTCTTGACCCGACCTCGTTCAAATATATGCAGCCTATCCCTGCGAGAAAGCGGAATGATGATTAGTTATTTAGATGAAATGGTTTAAATTTATTAAAAACATAATTTTACCATACGGTGTTTGAAAATAAAAGGAAATGCATTAAAACACGTGTCGTAATACATTTTAAGAAATAATGATATTTACCGAGTAAAACTAAAATTTAAATGGATACATATTACCACGAATCAATTAATGAAATAAAGCATAATGTTATATGCATTTTTGCCCCTTGCTGCTGTATTTTAAGCACGCCTTCTTAGGGCGCTTGTGCACTACACGGAATTTTACTGTCCGGCAATCCGATTTTTTTCAAATAAAAGTGACTACGACGGCTTAGCGTAATCGAGTTCACGCGCATCGTGATCACGCATCGATCGAGCTCACCGATCCAAAGAAAGATCCGGACAAAAGCACAAGCCAATCCAAGCCAATCATCCATTTTATCATCCTAACCGGACTGCCGGACAGTAAACTTCCGTGTAGTGCACAAACGGCCTTACAAAGTCCACCTTGTTCCGACCGATCTTTAAAAATGCATCATGCTGGCATATGAATAATTTCATTATTGCGGCGCTAGCTGCAAATGCTGGCGCTCGTAAATAATGATTTGGGCACAAGACCTCGTCCCCTCCACTTCCCTTCCAACACCTACCCCTCGTACATGCAGTATCTCTGTTCGCATTCCTCTTCTTTACTTCGTGAGTAACATACGAATGAAAGAAAACGGATGTAAAGTAAGACCTGGAAGTAAAGAAAGTTAACAAAATACGATCTCTCAGAAGAATGTGCGACAAAACGATGTATTAAGAACAGTGTCCGTCGATGGTTGCTTAGCATTGGAAAGGACAAGGTAGAAAGTGAATTAATTAAAGTCCAGGTGTAATTATCTTATTGAAAAACCTTTAAACTGTAAATTATTTTTGTATCTCCTGTATGTTATGTTTATAATCTAATAATTTAAAAAAAAAAATATTAAAAAAAAAATAATATGTTTTTTTTTATTAACATGTTAGTATTCGGCTCAACACAGGCCATGCCTAAAGAGCCGTAATACGTATAATAAATGTATAAATGAAATGAATATGTATATTTGAATGTATCTATGTATTATGAAAAATAAATAAATAAATAAAATAAATTTAAGTTCAGAACTGACATTTCTTGGTGGAACTGCATTTTATAGAATAATATAAAATAATTATTGTTAAGTAATATATTCAAAATAAAGCAAGGTTTGTTGGATTGAATTCTACATTTATTTATGTATTTATATTGTCTATTTATTTATTATATTTATGTATATGTGGAAATAAATGTAAAATTCAATCCAACAAACCTTTATTTTATTTTGGATATATTACCCAATAATTCAATATGGAATTCTACCAACTGTCTGCAGTTACAATAAATAAATAAAATAACTATGTGAGTTTTTCTACATGAATTATATTTGACCAGCAACCGGGTTTCGTCGTAACCGACAAGTCTGATGATGTCGGTTACAATGAAACCCGGTTGCTAGTAAAATAAAATTCATGTGGAATAAATATATAGTATGTAGTAATTTTATTCTATGAAACGATGTATGATAAATGTTCGAATAGTGAAATAAGGAAAGAATGCAAAGCGGAGATAAGTATTATAGATATAATTACGAAAGGTGTGTTGAAATGGTTTGAACGTGTGGAACGAATGAGTGAGGAAAGAACGGTAAAACAAATTTGTGAGGCGAATGTAATTGGAAAAAAGAGCAGGGGAAGACTGAGAAAAACTTTGCACGATCAGGTATGCCAAATACTTGAAAGCGGTCAGGCTAGGAGCAGAAATAATCGTCGGGTATACATGAGAGATACATGAACGTGGAAGAGGCGAAGAATGTTTGCAAAGACAGAGTAGTTTGGCGTTCTATCCTTTCTGCCTAGGCGGTGAGATGGTTAGTTAGTTAGTTAGTTAGTAAAGCCTCTATATAAACCGACCTCTATTTAACTAACCTCGGATTTAACGGACAAAAAATCTGGTGAAATGTAAAAGAAATAAAACGTCCTATTAATACTATACATGTGTTTACGATCAAGATAATATAGCGTTTATATGATGCAGTGCTCTATGCACAATCGGGCGCTGATAAGAGTTTTTAATTATATTACAATTAATTAATATTATACACGCTTAAATTCAAGTGTCCCAGAATATAAGTAATTGTGAGCGACCATGTCACAAAATTGTGAGCGGCCAATTTGAGCGGCCATGTGAGCCGCTCAATTGTGAGCGGCCATGATGTTTAAAAACATCAAAAGTGCAAATAAAATATGATTAGTTTTTCAATGCAAGATTACCAAGTACCTAAGCGCGTCGATACCATACAGCAAAGTCACTTCACGACGAGTGTCCGAAGACTATACACAAAAATAATTCAGTAATTTATATTGTTTTGTTAAATACACGAAGAAAGGTGAATAGCCCTGCGCATCAGATACCAGTCCAGGATAACAAAAATCATTGATATTTATTTCCGCCCTCCTGGTAATCAAAACCGGCACCTCCAATATGGTAGACAAATGCGCTAATCACTACAATTTTCTGATTATTTATTTTAATTTTTTTAGTATCCTGAATCTGATTGTTTTGGATCAGAAAACGTCTTTTTTAGATTTGATTTACACGTGTCCGTAAAAATACGTTTATACCAGAAAAAAAATATGTAAAACCTTTTTTTAAATAAATGTATTCTTCACTGGCGTCAGAAGATAGCATCATTTAATTAAACTTCTTAACACGTTTTCTGTGCGCGCAATCAAATAAAGTAGATGTTAGATTTTTAAACAGGGTTGCCACCAGAACTTCCGTGGTTTGTGATAATATCTATATCCATTTTTAGTTAGAAATTTAATATGTTAATGTAAATATTTCTTAAACACTATTTGTCACGCGTGTTTCGAAACAAAACAAGCATCATTATCAAATGCTGGATGAGTTTTAACATAAACTTTAAAGGGTAGAAATTTTACTCTTTTCAGTGAGCATATGAACGGAGGAGGTAAAAGTCATTGTCACCTTAATGAAAAGTATATTTTTAATTAAAATTTTACTTTATAAATACTACTCTTTCTTAAAACCTATTGTGACACGTGTTTCGATGCATTCCGCATTATTTTCAAACACCGAAATGATGAGGAATAATTTGAAACACGTGTAACATAGGATTTTAAGAAATAGTGGATATATTTTACCACAAAGTGACTGGCGAACCAGTTAATTAAATAAAAGGTATATTTTTATGAATTTCTCTTGTTGAAGTTTATGATATTTTATATTTTATGTATACACATACATATATATATATATATATATATATATATATATATATATATATATATATATATATATATATATATATATATATATATATATATATATATATATATATATATATATATATATATATATATATATATATATATATATATATATATATATATATATATATATATATATATATATATATATATATATATATATATATATATATATATATATATATATATATATATATATATATATATATATATATATGTGTGTGTGTGTGTGTGTGTGTGTGTGTGTGTGTGTGTGTGTGTGTGATTTAATCGTGTAATCGACTTATTATAGAATATTAAGAATATTTTCCAACAAACCGTGGGGGTAAATTGAAAATATGGCATGCGCCAGCAAGCCTCAAACCATTGACGAGCTCAAGGCAAAATTCTTACTGAAATCATAGCTATACCGCTTGAGATGCTCGAAAAAGTAATTGATAACGCAGCAAAAGGGTCACGTATTGTTTTGGCAAAAACCTGCGGTCATTTGAATATTTTTTTATTCTAAAACTAATTCAAATAAATTGAGAAGGAACAAATTAAATAAAAATACCTCTATGTATATTTTTATGTCATGTATCTGGAAGGAATTCTAACATTTACCAATAAGTTGCCAAAAAAACAATTAAATTTTTACCAAATATTATGCTTTGTGTATTTTCATAATTTAAAAAAAATTATACTTGTGTTTTTATTATTTAAAAAATTCTTCAATTTCAAACTATTTCTGTGAGTCTCAGCGGCTTATTATAAAAATAGTCTTGAACTTGTGGTAGAGTGGGTTCGAACCCAGAAACTCTGACTCAAAAGTCCGCGATAATAACCACGTCACCACAACCCGACACTGAACACTGACCGATAGTGATGACATTTAAACTTTTAAAAAAATATATAAAAAAAATGGTTAAAAATAATTAAAATACTTGTGTAATATATCTAATGTTAAAATAATTTGAATGCTCGCTTGAAACCTCATTATAACCAAAATCTTATGATATTTTTTTTGTTTTATTTTTTTTATTACGTTTTAAAAAAAATACAGTGCCAACCCTACAGAAGTTGGGCTGATTATGAGGGTCTTTTGGTCACAGACTCTCCGCCTAATAAATGCCCAACCTATTTAACATGAACCTGAGTCGTTAATGTCCCTCGTACCCTAGCCATGAAGGGGTAAGCACAAAGCTCGAAAACCGAAAAGCTGCAGGAAGCTCTCGGGCAGGTGCATATTCCGTTCTAAGACAAGCCGAGATTTTTATTTATTTCTTCATCTCAGGGGATACCAACATTCATGGAAGGGGACTATGAATTCAATATGATTACAATATGGCTCACAAAATTTGTAAATGAATTAACTGGTCAAATTATAAGCCAAACTAAAAAAAATCTAAATGATGTTTTAAAGCGTTTATTATAAGTTTAAAAATGAAAAGGATATTTTTTGGCGTTTCTCATGTATGTGAATATAATCCAGGATTCGGACCTCACATACAAATGAAAGAGTCTTAGTAAAAGCTTTCCTCATCCCACCATATATGTATCTTGTGAACTCGCGCAGACTGTGTTACGAGTTTGATCAATATATCTAGATGTTTCAAGAATTTAAGTATTTTGATTGTCGATGATAGGTAGGATTGGCGAATGTGTGTGTAAAGCGATCACTTAAACCAGCCTATGATCGTCGTAAGCCATGTAAATGCCCAGACTTCCATATTTACATTCATCTTTGTTGAGATGTCAAAAATAATTTCAAAACACTCTAACGTGTAAAATAATCGCCAACAATCGCCAATAATAGTCAACACATTTATTTGAAAATAATAGAAGATAATATGTAATTGGATTGTATATGTAATATATGGTACAATGCAATACAAATAAATACAATTCATGTTGCCAATGCAGTTTGGAAGTAGAAACAGAGAACTGTTGAGAGGAACTTGGCTTAATGAAATACTTTACTTGAACTTTTACTTGGTCAGGAGTTGGAATAATCAGTGGATGTGAATAAGTGTGGAAGAAACGAAAATATTCGATAATACACAGCTGTGTGTCAATCAGGGATAGGTAAAAACAATATATTTAAAACATAAAAATGATGAACAAAAAAAGATTTATTATTAGAAAAATTAGTTTATTTTTTAACTAACAATATTAATTACACAAATCTTTGTGTGGGAACGGATGGATTTCACGGATTATGGTGCGATCCAAAACCTATACTTATTTCTCCTCAGAAGGTGCGTTTATAAAGGGATTGCCATAAAATGAGATAATCACTTACTTGATCCACATTTTATTCTACAATATTTAACATTGAAAGAAAATACTTATCGCTACGTTACATTAATAAAAAGAATGATCACTAACCACGTTACACTTTTGATTTTAAATATTTCATTGAAATCACTATGCGGCTAATGGTAACTGGAGGTAGGACTGGTCCCGATGGTGGCTGGATGACGAGAGAGTGCGAGTTCCTGGCTGTCTGTCCATTTAATGGTTCGTCTCGCTCACTTGTCTATGTTGCCTCGTTCTCTGGATGCCGTTCGTGTCATATTTGTCTATGGTGGTCGGGGCACCGCATTTGCAAATAATCTTCGAATCTTTCATATTCATGCACCTTCTCACACATACTCGTCGATTATTTCGACTCCTGACCTTAACACTTTCAAGTATTTAAAATACTTGATCATGCCAAGTTCCTTGGTCTTTCTCTGCTTCCATTACCAACCACATTCACCTCTTAAATTTGTTTCACTATTCTTTCTTCCATTCGATTCATGTGCGCAAACCATCTCAACACACTTTTCTTAATTTTAACGATAATGCTTATCTCAACCTTGCATTATTTCCTTATATCACCATCACAACATGCATTGTGGTGCCGCACATTTATCTGAGAGGCTATATTTTTACTGCATTCTGTCTACTCTCATCCTTCTTTTATCAACTCTATGCTTCACTTCCATACATAAGTTTTCCATTGTGCACTGCCAGTTTAAGCATTCGCCAATAGGTTTTTATTTAATAAAACCTATTGGCTTAGAGTTATAAATTATTGATTCAGTTTCACCTTAAAACACCATTACCCCCACCCCTATCCTTATCGAAACCCAATTATTTGTACACTGTTTCTTTTATATATATATATGTTTAGTCATAAATTAAACCCTGAAGAGGGCAAAGGTTGTTGCCGAAACTAGTTGGTAGAAAACAAAGTCTTTTTATTTTTTTAAATAATATATCACTATGATCCACAAAGTTAATGCTTTCATTATTCAAAATATTAATTCAGCTTTAATATTAGTGAAAAAATAATAAACATATACATATATGTTTATGTGAGTGTTGAGGTTTTTTTAATCATCTTACGAATATGGGTGTAATCAAATTGCCCATTATATTTTTCCCTTGAACACCTATGACCCATTCTATTGGGATCTTCCGGCATAGTCGGGGTCCAATATTTTATACAATTTACCCTTTATTCTGGATGCTCCAAGATAAATTATATTCTAGGCGTGTTAGTCTCCTTATAAAAACCCTAAAGTAACCAACATAGGTTTTGGTGACCCCAACATCTAAAACAAAAAAATATATATATATAAATATTTACGTCATAGAATACGATATCCTGAACTCCTTTTTAAATTTACTTACTATTTTTCTTGTTATATTTAGTATAGGGTATTTATTTTTACATCTTTTACTATTTGGTTGTGATTAAATACATATTTAAATATTTTATAATGAAATTACTGATTTTTAAATAACCTTGTATAACCTTTTCAATAACCATACACGGTAGCCAAATATAATGATTTCGACACTCATATTAATATAAAAATCTAAAAAAAAGAATTTTCGTTTATCTAAACCTTCTTACTCCATTATATCAAAGCAGTGTCATATTGATAGTGAATTATGTGAAGGCAAATTATGCGCTTCAGGTACCAGTCCAGATTGTTTTAAAATAATTATTAGAGTGAAAATTTACTTACGTTTTAAAGACCCCTCAGGGCATAAAACCTCTACGAGGCAGATAAAAATTATAACTAGAAATCAGATAAAACGCTTAGTAATTTTTTTTTGAATTTATAATACATTATTGGATCATATGCAAATGGAAAAAATCTCTGCTAAATAAAAGCTTTCCTTGTCCCACCATAGATGGCCATTGTGAACTCGCGCATACTGTGTTATGAGTTTGATCAACATATCTAGAAGTTCCAAAAATTTGGGTTATACGGTTGTCAATCATGGATAGAATGTTGAATGTTGCAGTATCTAAAGTAATTACTCAACCAGCCTATGAAAGGTCGTAAGCCCAGTCTTAAATATTCTTCTTTATCTATATTAAATAAAATGTTTTATTTTTATTCATCTTAAAAGTAATTGCGAATGTGTTTGGTTAAAAATAGGATAGTAAAGTTGGCCCTAGAAACAATCCAATAGATTCCATAAGTTATATCAATCAAGATTTGTCACATGGTTAAATTATTTGTCATATTCTTCTTGGCACATTTTCTAAGTAAGACATCACCAAACCTGATGGATCTTTATGCCCTATTGCCTCATAAAATTTTGTTAATTGCGTACCTTCTTTCACACATTTCGATTCCAGTTCAAAACTTTATTTTCCAAAAATTCGACACACACTAAATGAGGGACATTTGTGATGATGTCTCATCACATAAGTTTTGCTATCAAACTTTTATTTTAAATTATCAGTTGCACACAGCGTAAATCCGTTGCGTTGATCTATGCATTGTTCGGTGTGGATAGGGGTCAGAGATGAAAATATATATTTCAATTGCTTACAAAGTCGTTTCAGGGTTAAGTAAGTCGTTACCAAATTTTAGTATACTTCAAAACGTTTTTATATCTTTGATATAAGAGCTATAAAATTAACATCACAGAATAAATGTTTCTTTTCATATTTTAAGAGTTTTTATGTCCTTGACTTAATATGACATGAATATTTTATAATTTTATATACACGAACTGCTCATAAAATGTACATAACTTAATTAGACTATGAACGCTTTGCGCTTAAACCGAAAATTTATAAAGAATTATTTAAAAAAAATCATAGTATTAAAACTTTATAATGTTTTAAACAAATCATTTTTAGGTCCGAAGAACATTGCTTGTAATTTGAGAGTTTAAAAAAAACTTTAAAATATATCAAATCGTTTAAAAAAATAATTTATTTAGTGTAACTGCACAGTTGGTATAATTCCATATTGAATTGTTTGGTAATATATCCAAAATAAAATGCAGTTACCGGATTGAATTCTATTTTATTTAAATTATGTGTCTGATAATGTCTTAATAAAACGAAAAACGTCACATATCATATATGTAAATAAAATTAGAATTTAGTCCAATAACCATGTTTAATTTTGAATATATTACCTAAAAAAAAAGAAAATATGTTCCTTGTAAAAACAGAATTAACCAAAATATATGATTCATATTTGAATACTCTCATCTCTATCAGACATTAAATTATCGATATGAGAAATAAAACAAATTATTTTTCAAGTATTAAGTATTAAAAAAATAAGAATAATTAAAATCTAACTTTGTTTTTAAATTACTTTAAAGTTAAAATCACTTAACAGTGATTTTGAAACAAAGTTACATTTTATTTATAAAATATTTACAAATATAAATTTTTAAAATATAGTTTCTATTTGAATTTAATATACGGTTTTAAAAAGAAAACACTTATTTTAACATAGAGGCTAAAAAATACAAAATACAAAAATATTTATTCTATGTAAATAAAATAAAGAGACACGCTGACTAAATTGTATGTTTGCGAGTACCCCCTTAATAGAAGAGATTTCTTCTTTGATAACGACGCAAAAAGTAATGTTTTACAAGCGAGGATCATGTTGTCGGAATATAAGTTTGTATTTTTTTTTATACATATTTCAAAACAACAAAAGAATGCATCACCTGCCATTAGATTTATATGGCTACCTGTTGTGTCGGCCTACATTGGCAGATCTAGCGAGTAGATTAAAATTGTTTTTTGTTTTACATATGTATTTTATATTTCTAATCAAGTCGGAATTTGAACAATGAAAAATATAATATTTGGCATCTCCGGGGGATTACGTTTACGGGGGTTACAACCGTCATAGGCTGGTTTAAGTGATAATTTTACACTGTGTAATATTCACTGATTCTACCTATGATTGACAACCACACTACTCAAATTGTTGGAAGTTCTGTATATTTGATCAAATACGAAACATAGTACTTGAATCACTAGAATTTCACTAGACATCTATCGATGAGATTCCATCTCACCAATAAATGTCTATATCCTGTTGAGTTGTTAAAAAATAATATGATAAATAACTCAAGAAATAAAATGGAAGAAACGTATTCGGACGCACTCAAAATGTTGTCAATTTTTTTTATCATGGAAGTATTTCTTTTTCCATTTCACGAGCAGCCAATTCCGCAAATGTGTTAGAAAGAGATCTCAGATTAAAAAGTAAGTCGTGGAGGATTATGGGTGTAATTCTGAACTGAGGGGCATCAGCCGATAACGGCAGGATTACCAACTGAAGGATCCGCCTTTTAGGAATTTCTCTTTCCCGAAGAAATAAAAGGATTAAAAGAACTAAGGCAGAGATAAATACTGATGGTATATCCTTAACCAATCCGCGGGATTTTTCGAGACCATTACTTAATCCGTCGTTAATAAATTATTGATTAACGAAGTGACATGGCAAATAATGATAAGGCGAGATGTGAAGAGCTCGCTTAGCACAATTTATTTGCAAAAAGGTTCGTTTTACTTTAATATTGCAGATCGGTTGGAAACTATGTAGATTAAATAGAAATTAGATTAAATAGATAATTTAATGAAAAGTCACATATCACATATTACACAAAGTACTTCGCATGTCTTCCAAAACCTTCATCATGTTTTTTTTTACAAGATATAAGGTTTTACCGGGCCTAGACGTCCACTGCTGACAATCGGTATCTAGTTCAGGACGCGAAACTGTCTCGGGAGGATGCAAAGAAGCTGGCAGTCAACAAAAGAGCCTGTAGGCAGTTTGTAGACTCCATATCCTCTACATAGAGAGCGGATATGGATAAGTAGAAGTCACGCATTATCTTACATCGATATTGAGGATAAATCTTAAAAGTTAGTTGGACGATCAGCTTAAATTATGGATTTAATATTTTAAGCTTGATATTAGTATTTGTGTGAGTAAAAGTACTATTTCCTGAAACAAAAAACCTAACTAAACTAACCCCCCGATATAACCTCCACACAATTTTGAATTTGAAACTCTTCCACACGCATCTCCTCATACATACCCGCTGATTATTCAGACTCTTAACCTGTTCACGCAATATTTATATATTTTTCTTTACTCCTATTTTTAACTACATTCACCTGACACTTAATTTAAACATTACAAAAATTTATTTCAAGTTAGTAATAAACTGTATTTTACACTTAGTTTTATTTTTATTTTACAAAGTTTTATGGATTCACTAATTCCCTAAAAACCATAAATTAGAGGAAAATACATATTTTTTATGCAAAGGACATACTTGTATTTTCTTCAATTTATTCAACTAAATCTGAATCTCCATTCATATATCTCCTCATATATACCCCCATACTTGATCCACTTAAAATTTATTGATCAAAATATTATCTTTTCCTTATTGCATAATATGTAAAAGAACTGTATAATTTGCATAAATATTTTTTGATCATAGAAAAAAACTAAATATATACCCACACACTCTAAATGATAAAATAAAATTGCTCTAGAGATATTTTCATTCACAAAGGTAGGAATTATGTAAACGAACATGGCTTGATGGTCGAAACCGAATCATGTGAAGCCATTTATTAAGGATTTGTGGGCAGTGCCACTTTTTAGCTCACCGGGAGAATAAGGACGTGAGAAATAAAAATATTCCGGGCTTGGCTTTATGGCCAACCTTTGCATCCTGCAGGTAGTCAAACAAAACCATTTTAAATGGTTCGTTCTCGGTTATGTTATTAATTGCGAGACAGGGGTACTAAACCATCTTCCCCATGCTTGTTTAAATTACCCAAAAAAATATTATTTGTCTAATAATATTATAATTTTTTATTAATCTTGACTACCTTTAATTGCTTTTATTACATTATTACTTGAATCATATTTTACCACTGATTTTTAACAAAATGATTCAATTCTGTTCATTGATTAATTTGACGGTTACCTTGTGGCAATATACATCGATTTTCATTTTAAATTTTAAATTCTGCCCGGTAAATACCACTTTTTAATTAAGTGGTATTTACCAAGTTAAATTTTGAAATAAAATTGTATTTTTCAGTAAAACATTTTTAATATTGCATATTTTTTACAATTTTTTTAAATTTCAGTGAATGTTTTTTTTTCAAATAAAATTATCAATTTATACACACATTACAATTTAAGTAATGCAAATATCAATTTATATTAAGTTATTACATATCACATCGATATGTGTATGTAAATGGTTCTGATAGGTAAACAGCTATACCTGCCGCATAGTAAAAACTTTCTTAATCCAACATAATGGCTGTTGTGAACTCACATGTACTGTGTATTGTGTCATGAGATTTTGAGATTGCCTAGGAGTTCCAAAAATTTGAGCATTGTGATTGTCAATCATGGATAGAATGGTGAATGTTGCACTTGTGTAAAGTGGTCGTAAGCCCTGTAAATGCCTAGACTTGATGTTGATGATCTGACATAGGCTGGTTAAGTCATCACTTTACACACGTGCAACATTCGCCATTCTACCCATGATTGACAACCACACTATCCAACTACTTCATACATATCGCTCACTCCTTTTAACAACGTCATATCGTAGTCGAACAGGAAAAAGTGACCAACTACCAAAACGTAAAATGTTCAGGAAGGCCATTTAAGTCACTTTAGCTTGGGATGAAAATAAAAACCAATGCAGTTAGTAATTTTTAACAAGTCAATATATTATACTTCCAAGTTTAAAATCCATTAGGATTTTTTCAGGGCAAAATTAAGCTATTAAGATATCAAATAGTCGATGATCATGTTTTTGTAAAACAATGCACTTGGTCACTTTCTCCTGTCTGACAACGATATATCAAAAATCGTAAATTTTCCGTTTTGCGAGTTTTGGGAATGCCCAGAAAATGTACTATATCCCAGCAAAAGTGGCATATTTTAAACTTAATATTTACCGGCTGCAGGGCAGAAAGTGTTGTTTTTGCATTTTGAAGAAAAGGTATTTTTTAATTTTTTTTTTAAATCACTAAATATTTTTCAAATAGAGAAAAATATTCAGGTTTTACCTAAAAAGATCTGTTGTACAGTAAAAAGTTCAATATTTGTCTTTAGTACTCTATTTTTAAATTTCAAAAACGATCTCCTGAAAAATCGAGATTTTTAAAAAATTATGTTGTTGAAAGGAGTGAGCGATATGTCAAAAATCATTAAGATATATAGTTAGCCCTGTAAATACCCAGACTTCCATATTTTTCTTCATCTATGTTGAGATATAAAAAAATAAACCTAAAAATGTTGAGAATGGCTCGCAATGCCTCACATTTTCATAATGATATATATTTAGAAGCAAACTGCGGGGGGTTAGATGATATTTGGGTAAGGAAGAACAATTTATTATCCTCATTATTATATCCAGCCCTATATTAGGAAAATTACCTTCCAATAGAGCGACCCTCTTTTTGTCTCTCTAATGAAAGCTTTCGAGCAATAAACGATAATATTGCTATTAAATCAATAAATTCTGAATATATTATGTTCACAAAATTTTAGGGCGTCCGAATCCTTAATAAAAAAATGTGAATAAAATAACTCGTCAAAATTGTTAGCTGTATAAAAATAAAAATTATATTTTCAGACGTCTCCCAGTTTATAAAATATTCTGGTTAGGGTCATGGATACATTCAAATGAAAGGATTTCTGCTGAATAAAAGCTTACTGAAATCAACCATGGATACTGCCGCGAACTGATGTGAGATTTAAAATAGATACTACTAATTTTTGTAGTATCTATAGATACCACTCTACTAATTTTTTTGGCATTCAATCATATTGAATGCCAAAAAAATTAGTAGAGTGGTTTTCAATTATGGGTAAAATGTTGAATGTTACACAGTATAAATTAATATTATTTATTGATATAAAAAATGCATAATTGATTACTTGAACAGCCCATGGCATATTATAAACCCTACAAATACACAAACTTCTATATTCTTCTTCATCTATGTTGAGATATAAAAACTGTAAAAATATCGCCTAAGTGGATAAACCCAGATTTGTGCAAGTATTTGGACACACTCAAAATGTTGTGATTACAATAATCTATTCAAATTATAAACTGCATAAAAAAATTAAAAATTATATTAAGGCGTTTCCCAATATATAAAATAGTCCTGGAAGGATCTTGCATACATTCGAATGAAGGGTTTTTTCTAAATTAAAGCTTTCACAATCCAACCATAGATGGTAACTGTAATGAAACTCACATATCTTATCATGAGATTAATGATATATTTCGGATATTTATTGTAACTGCAGACAGTTGTTAGAATTCCATGTTGAATTGTTGGGTAATATATCCAAAATTAAACAAGATTTATTTGGTTGAATTCTACATTTATTTATGTATATGTCAATACGTGACGCGTTTCGTCTTCTTAGGACATTATCATTCTGTGTTTGATAATGTACCAAAAAAGTGTACTATTAGATACTATAGATGTGTACTATAAGATACTATAGAAGTAAGATACTATTAGATACTATAGAAGTGTACTATAGATAAGGTACTATTAACATATACATAAATAAATGCAGAATTCAACCAAATAAACCTTGCTTAATTTTGGATATCTTACCCAACAATTATATATGTTGGAGTTTAAAAAAAAATTAGTAATGTCAGGTCATAAGCCATGTAAATGCCCGGACTTCCGTATTCATCTTCTACTTGTGGAGATATCAAAAATGTAAAAGAAAATCATTTAAATTTTTGTAAGAAAGTGTAAGTGGGAGTAAAATATTCACCCGCATCGGAAAAAACCCCGCTTTTTTGCAAAAAGCCAACCAAAATTTCTCGGTTGGCTTTTTGCAGAAAAGTCCATCCGCAGTGTAAGGCCAACGTTGTAAGTGTACCGTGAAAACATATTGATTGCTGGGGGTGTAAGAATGGGTTCCTTTGAAAGGAAAACCTTGTCACCCCTTACTCAATGGCCGTGATATGGGTGCTAGGTGCGGCGGTAGCCTCTCTTAGTGTTGTTTATTCTGGCAGTATTTTATGAACATTCCAGCGTCAAAATCCCCGGCCACCTTTAGTGCTAACTTCTACTAAAAACATGGCTAAGAAAATATAGAATAAGAAATTATAATAGTTTTGGATAATTTGTACAGCGCCATTTTCGTAAAATACTACCTCAAGGTTTATTATTATTCTTCTTCTGTGCGTGTTTTGTCAGGTCCCTCTGATGTCGACTGTCGCTTGAGAGTAATTGTCCTTGTCTTGGGCAGCTCTAAACAGCGCCTCGACGGTCCTAATCCCCATCCAATTTCGTATATTTTCGTTATTATTATAATTATTGTATTTCCCTAAAACCACCAATCTTTCTTTGCAAACCATTTTAGCCTCTTTCACATTCATGCATCTCTTTATACATACCCGCCAAATATTCCGACTCCTCACCTGACCGCTTTCAAGTATTTGGCATGCCTGAAGCCAAGTTTTTTTGGTATTCCCCTTTTTTTGAAATAATGTGTATTATCCGCCTCCGTAGTGTAATGGTCAGCGTTCTGGAGGTCCCAGGTTTGATTCCCAGGGGGGGTCAAATAAATATAAGTGATTTTTTCACTCTAATATTTATTCAATATTACCCTGGACTGGTTCCTGAAGCGGAGGGCTGATCACCTTTCCTTCGCGTGTAAACGATCAAGATAACACTGTGTTTGTATAATGCAGTGCCCTATGCACCATTAGGGTGCGGATAAGGGTTTGAATTGAAATTGTATTTTTAATTTTTAATTTGTTTGTTATGTTAAGGTTTAATTAAAATTATAGTCCAGAAACAATCGCATTTATATAATATAAAATAAAAAAACTAAAGGTTGGTAAATATTTAAATATAAACAACTTCTTTTAATACTGAGTTTCTTTCGATATAAGTAACCTGATCTTTGAGTTAAACGTTTGACCTACATAATATTATACGTATTTTGTTTTCATACACCTGCATAATTTTATATGAAGTGATTCCATGAATAAATTGGATGGGTCGTCCATGGTATCATTATCAGCAAAGAACTTTGAAGGACGTTTGGCTGTGCAAGGAAACCACTGAAACTTTATACAAGGGGGCAATAAAGAAAGTAAGAAATGTTGGAAAATTACTTTTATATTCACGTCACAAAGGGCAGTTGTCTTCCTTATTTCATTCAGTTTGTTATTCAACTTTGAAATACGATCGATCTTATCAAGTATAATGTATGGCGATTGCCTACTGAAGATTGCAATTGAATAGTTTTCCTATTATGTATTTCCCAAAACTCGACTACATTCGACAGTTATTTATGTATTCATTTTAAATCAAACACAGATTTTTTGAGTCTGTTAAGTTGTATTTTATTAACAAAAACACATAAAAAATTATATTGTGATAATTGTTTCGCCTCTGTTAGGGCATTATCAAACGAATGACATTCGTTTGATAATGCCCTAACAAGGCGAAACAATTGTTACCATAAAATTATGTGTTTTTGTTAATAAAATACAACTTAGTAGACTCAAAAAATCTGTGTTTGATTTTAAATTAATACATAAATTAAAATGGAGTTCTACAAATTAAAAAAATCAAAGATTTTTAAAAGAGCATCAATTTTACAAATATTTAAAGAAAGGGAAACATTATTGACACATAATTTTAGAAATATAAGATCACAAAATAACTTAAAGACCCCAAAATATAATACTAGTGCAGCTCAAAACCACTATTCTTTTATAGGAATAAAACATTTTAATAAACTACCTGAAAGAATAAAAAATATAATCAATTTAAAATCTTTCAAAAATGATTTACAAAAACATATAAGGCAAACTCCCGTTTGATTACCATTTATTATTTCTTATATTTACTTCTTATTTATATGTACAAACTCTGTAAGCGAACTCCCTCTCTGAACACGAGCAATCTGCTCTCTTAGTGAGGTAGCACGTAAAAAAAAATATATACTTATATATGTGTAACTATGTTGATTATTTTGCCATACAATGTATCTTTGATTAAAAAATTTATAAATAAAATTAAATAAAAAAAAATCGACAGTCATATTCACAAAATAAATCAAAATTATAATTCCACAAACGACATTGGTTGTCCAACACTGTGAGTAGATATATACCCAAAGTGTAGAATAAAAGGTTTGTGATTGAAAATGATGCGGAATGCATCGTAACACGTGTCAAAATTGATTTTCAGAAATCGTGGTATTTATCAAGTAAAGCTTAAATTAAAAAGACAGATATTTAAAAAAATAAACAATTGTAATAAACCACTTATTGAGTCTTATTTTTTTACACGACTAGTTTAATGTTTTAGTTTTAATTTTCACCTGTAGATGAAAATATCTGTAAGTTTTCGAAACTAGTCGTGTATAAAAATAAAACTCATTAAGTGGTTTATTACAATTGTTTAATTTTTAAAAAAATATCGAGAAAGTTTTAATTTTCATATGTAGATGAAAACATCTGTACGTTTTTGAAAACTCGTATTTCCACAATGTGAATGCTGAAACAATAAATAAAATATATTTTTGCTCATTTAAAATAAAAACTGCTTGCAGTCATATGGTGCCAGTAAAAATAATTAATGACAGAGAAGATATTTGCCGATAACTCTTGTGCATGTATGTATAGTTTTCTTATCTGAACGTTCACAGTTCATTACTGGTATAAACTCATTTTAATTCAGCTCCTGCCAAATTTTCAATCAGCTCAATAAAACTTGGTTCTGTGATCATAAAGCTGCCGCAGGATTCATGCATCTTTCATGATGTACGTAATTTGCACCCCTTACGTTCTCTGTATCGCTGTAGTGGAAGCTCCAGGCCGTATACCTTCAACTTTAGGTACATTCTATACTATGCAGTCTGCGGCAGGGGTTGAACAAACGCTGACTTTAGAATAAATTGGATTATTAATCCATGTTCGAAAAATATTTATTTAAAAGACTTCAATATTTACGGGTTATGGCTCTTCCTTTTTAAAATTTGAAAGTATTTAAATTTTGAATGTGATAAGACGTTATCATAAAATATCCCAATGTGGGTATGTCCAGTATTTTTTTTTAAATTGGAAACACAATGTGCAAATGAAGGCATTCAGTTAACAAAAATTAATGGGGCAATAGCACACAAATATTTATCAGATTTAGTGGTATCTTAATTTAAAAATATGATAAGACGAATTAGAAAAATAAATGAGCTATGTGACAAATCTTCATTGATATAAGATAGTGAATCCATTGTGTCTATTTTATTATTGTATCTTTTGTATTGTTTTTAGGGATCGACCTTAATCATTAATTTTGAACTATACATATCTACTATTATCAAGACATGTAAACTAAATAAACTTTAAATTCTTGTACACAAAAGACAAGAATAATTTGATAAGGCAACTAATAAATATTTTTAAAGAAAATCTAACTTTTGCGAATATAAAAACAGATGATCTTGGCATTCTCATTTTAGCAGTTTATTCATCATGAGCTTTTGAATATATATAAATACGATATAATCATTACCATAGCATCTAGCATAATTATGATATAATCATATTTGTACTAGATGCTATGAAGATGATTAAATCGTTATACTATTCTATCACACATTTTGTTCAAGTATGCTAGTGAGGATCAAAGTGTTATTTCTTGTCTCTAAGGGACAGCATCTAGCATAATTATGATATAATCATATTTGTACTAGATGCTATGAAGATGATTAAATCGTTATACTATTCTATCACACATTTTGTTCAAGTATGCTAGTGAGGATCAAAGTGTTATTTCTTGTCTCTAAGGGACAGCATCTAGCATAATTATGATATAATCATATTTGTACTAGATGCTATGAAGATGATTAAATCGTTATACTATTCTATCACACATTTTGTTCAAGTAGGCTAGTGAGGATCGAAGTGTTATTTATTGTCTCTATAATTTTGATATAATCGTATTTGTACTAGACGCTATGAAGATGATTATATCGTCATACTATTCTATTGCACATTTGTTCAAGTATGCTAATGAGGATTGACGTTGTTCAAAGGTATTTTAAATGAAACTGAGGAGAGGTAATACACTATGAACAAATATAACGTTCGCAACTTCAAACAGTTTCAATAAATAGAAACTGCAAAGGAATATGGCCACGTACTTCCTGGTGTTGAAGCGTAGAAGTTGGGCAAAAATTTCGCTACGTGCTCGGCAAGTAATGTGAACATTTAATTGGCACAGACTTATATGAGCGGCCGAAAACTTTTGCTAAGAACGCTTCAACAGCAATTTGGGGAAAAGTTTCTTCAGGAATAGAAGAAACTATTTATTTTATATATTAATTTATTGTATGTATAATATTGTAAAATAAATATTATCGGGCCATTTGTATTGGTAACGTTGTGCTGCAAACAATGTTTTGTTTTTTTAACATTTTGACATCTCAATATTGGCATTGATGAAAAAAAAAACTTAATGGTCGTTTTAATACAAAATTCTCATACTCTTTAACTGGTATACGATTCATTTCATCAGTTATATCAATTTTAACGATTTTAAAATGTCACTAATTTATTCGGCAGTCACGTTGTAGTTAATATTTGTCCATTTTTTATTTAAGTTTAGCTTGGCAAATACATGTACTACTTTTTTAATAGTGGTACCAAGTACCTACAACTCAAATAAAATTTCAAAAAAAAATTAGGTCTGTATATTTACAGAGTTAACGGCTTGTTATTAGCTGGTTTAAGAGATTGTTTTATACACGTGTAACATTCACCATTCTACCCATGATTGACCACAACATTACTCAATAGACATCGAAGATATTTATTTTGACTCTACTTCGGAATCGAACCTGGGACCTCCAGCATGGGTAAATATAATGACCATTATACTACGACTATGCAGAGGGGTAGGTGGTAAGCAATAGATGCATAAAAATATTTTACAAGGCAAAAAAATATTGTAAAAAAAAATAACAATACTTAGTGCCAATGACCATTCTCAGAAGGGGAAAAGGCCTATATCCAGTAGTGGAGGACA
The DNA here is from genome assembly GCF_059751285.1 of Brachycentrus maculatus. Taxonomy (NCBI): domain Eukaryota; kingdom Metazoa; phylum Arthropoda; class Insecta; order Trichoptera; family Brachycentridae; genus Brachycentrus; species Brachycentrus maculatus. Next base: position 1,945,192 of record NW_028281008.1, on the reverse strand, counting down.
GAGGGTTTATGAAGAAGAAGAAGAATATTAAAAATGCTCATATTAATATTTTTATATTTCGTTAAATGAAATACCTTTTTATGATAGATACCTCTTAAGAAAAATCCACACCTTACATTGAAGATTTTTTATATGAAAAATGTCCATTAAACCGTTCTCATCTTTTATTTTCTCCGACACTTTAGTTCAAAGCGAAATTCACTTACAGTTTTCAACCAGCCCGGAGTTCAGTTTCTGAGGAAACATAATTCACTTAACCGAACACAGAAGTATTTAGCCCGGCTAAGTGTAGTGTGAGATTCGCGACAGCTTATTGACAGTAATTAGATCTTGCGCTTTGCTTAGCTCCTGTATAAGTGAATAAGTGCATTACAAAAATATAACTCGAAGCTTCTTTGCCAAACTTATATAATAATAATGCTTTATTACTATACATATGGTGAATTCTCTAGGGAGCAAGTCGTTGTTCAAGACTAGAGTTTTAGAGGAAACGTGTTTAACTTCTTTATACACCGGAATTTATGTACCCCATAAACTAAATAAGTAGTTTATTTTAGTTTTTGTTCAACTTCACTAAATTCATAAACATATATACCTATATATATATATATATATATATATATATATATATATATATATATATATATATATATATACATATATATATATATATATATATATATATACATATATATATATATATATATATATATATATATATATATATATATATATATATATATATATATATATATATATAATATATTTATATATATATATATATATATTATATATATATATATATATATATATATATATATATATATATATATATATATATATATATATATATATATATATATATATATATATATATATATATATATATACATATATAAATATTTATAACGTGGTAATATGTTGTAATTAATTGGGTGTGAAATAGTAAAATAAATAATTTGTTGCTTTGTAATTAAAGAAACGACAATATAAGTTTTTTCTAAAACAATCTTTTTCAATACACTCTTTCACTAAACACCATATTTTTTCATCTAACGTCTTTTTGCGCGCCGTGTGCGACATCTGGTGGTAGCCTTGCGCAATCTGCCTTACCGACCGTCACAATTCTGATGGTCGGTAATATATTATCTAATTTATAAAATATGTTCTTAGATATTTTATTTACATATATATGTAAATAGTCAAAAAAATAATGTAAAAAAATAACTCCTTATTATAGAAAAGCGTTTATTTTCAATCCTAGTCTGATAACTATCCTACTTGCAGTCAATCCTCTAAAATAAAGGCTTTGCGGGTTATTTTTTAAGGAATATAATTCAGATTTGTGAACAAGTTTTGAAAATATTGTTAATTCAGTTTAAATGGTTTCGAGACGTTTTGAAATTGTCGGGAGTGTAGGGGAAGACTCCTAGTCGGTGTAAATCATCTTTTCCATTCACTCCCGCTACTTTGGCAATGCAAGCGTTTGTATTCCATGTAACCTAATTTATTCCGAATCGTCTGGCTCCAAACGCTGGTTTATTTGATTAGCGCACTTGAATATTAAATAAAAGTGAAAATTAAATTAAATATCAACCACGCTGATTTCTGTTGGAACAGCTAACGGTAATTTGAGTAATCACTAGTCTTTGATAAATAATTATGAGCTTCGATGTAGCACCGCTCACGTTCTGTTTGCATTTTTAATTAAACAACTTATGGCCGCTTTAGCGGAATCCTTGCTGTTCCGCTGTGTCAATCTCGGAATTTTATTAAACCTACATAATTGAGGTCGATTGGGAAAATATTTCGGAATAAATGAATTGTAAATGGTTGTTTATTTACAACTTTCTCATACATTTCTCTGGTACTGGTGTTCGATTCATTTCACCAGTTATATCAATATTTTTGATTTACAAATATCAATAATTGGTCCGGCAGTCACTTTGTGGTAATATCTATCCATTTTCGATTAAAGTTTTACTTGGTCATTTTTTTTCTAAGCATCTATTGTGACATCTGTTTCAATGCATTCCGCGTCATTTTCAAACACCGAATGTGAAGCTGAGTCTAAATTTTAGAGTTGTGTCCTTAAGACGTTGAAGGATGAAGAGAGGGTAGGAGCTGTTTCTTTTTTTTTCATTGTTATAGACAATAGGGGAACATAGACAAATACACAAAGAGGTAGGCAAAGAGGATGGAACGACATGCTCATCTCTAGTCATATATGCCTTCAGTTTGACACGAAGAGATTTTTGGTGCTGATTGGCCGTCCATGTTCTGTTCTCTCGTTCACATTTGCCAAGTATAGGTACTTCTCAGTTATTCTCTTACTATCCATTTATTCTATATATACACATTACTTAAAAAAAATCGTATACTTACGAATTATCCCATGTTCAGCCTTACATTTCTTTTTAATATCGTCATAAAATTATTTTTCCACACATTCTTGAAAGGGATCGCATTTCAGCTATATTCGCTCTGCTACTCATCCTTCATTTGCTAATTCCCTATTTCGCTTCCATATATCCAGATTTTAAAATTCCGTAATTTCAAATTTCTATAATTGTGTCAATGTCAATAATAGGGTTAATGTCCAATAAAGGTGCCTCTACCCTAGAATCGAGTTGGGAGTAATGAGTACGCAGGTACTCATTCAAAAGTAGGTACCGAACCCGCGGTGCTAAGTACTAAACACTTAGGTTCGTACAGAGTATACAGAACTCACTGAAGAACCTTTGAGTACTTCCTTGAAACGCTCTGCAGCACCAGTCATTAATATCCCATTTGCACTCTTAAGTTGTAATAAAAGAATTGCAGTCAACTGACTAAAGGGTAGTCAAGAATTTGATTCGACAACTGAATATAAATATTGGTCAGGCGTCAATAATTAGAATTAAAATCAAAAAATAAATTCATACCTTGGGATTTAGAAATCGAATGATCGAGAAGATAGGGAATTTATGACTTACGGATCTTTTGAAATATTGTAATAACAACGTGAATTTAGTCGCGGTTACATCGTGAAATAGGGTTGCCAGTAATATATAAAGAACAATTTATTTTATTCCATGCATGTGACTTTTTTCATTTATATATGTTTATTATAAATGTAACAGATATTTTTTTATGAAAAGTGCATACGAGTTTTTTTAATAAATTGTTTTTAATATTTCTATAAATATTTTACGTAAGGTTATCTCAAATTGGATCCAAATTGCGTTATATTATTTATTTGTTTTTTAAGGGACTCAAAAAGTAAATAAATCTATTACGGGTATTCAGCCCTGAGTGCCATACCCATTGCTGATATAATTTTTTTCCTTCCAGCTGATATTTCTAAATTTTAATTATATTAAAACAGAAATATCCTTCACCTTGAGCTTTTTAACTTACGCCTGTATTCAATGTTTTTCTGTATTAAACACTCACTTTTCGTTCAAGATCCTAACTCCCAGTTTCAACTCCACATTTCGTTCCCCATTTAGCGGAGAATAGGTGCTTATATACCAGAATACATATGTACAAAGTACTTATAAATCGAGTATTAAAGCACTTTTTAACATTTCTTTAAAAGCATCATGCATTGTTGAATATCTCGGGATGTGAAGGGTGAACCTTTCTATACGCAATCCAGACGTCGATTTACACAAACGACAAAAATAGTTAAGTTTTACCTCTATACCATATTTTTTATGTTCAGTTATATATGATATTGAACATATTGTTCGAAAAAATAAATTGATGCTTCCTATTTTAAATTTAGCATTTAGGTACTTTATAAAATTATTCGTTATAATTTATATTTTAAAAGGGTTTCTTCCAAAAGCTTACTCGACTCAATCATAGATGCTGCCGAGAACTCACATATAAAAGGACCTGTTAATTATAGGATAGGAATATATACAAGTTCCAAAAGTTTACGTAGCGGGTTGTCAATCATGGATTGGATGGTAAATGTTATACGTGTATAAAGCGATCACTTAATTCAGACTATAGTAATCCCTGTTAATACCCAGACTAACATGCCATATTTTTTTTTCATTTATGTTAAGGTGAGTATAAATATCTTCTAAGTGGAGAAACCCAGATTTGTGAACAATGTTTTTGACACTCAAAATGTTGTGGATAGATATCACTTCTAATCAACAGCTGGAAATGTTGTATTTCCTTTAAGATTAAACTTCTTATTACTGTGCCACTTCACGCTGAAGGTTCGATAACAACATGGAAATTTTTACTTTATCTGCAGTTGCTCTAAACAGCGACGCGCTAGAATGGTTAAGTCTAATATTTTTCAACGTCTTCTTCTGTGTGTGTCACATCAGGTCCCCCTGACGTCGACTATCACTTGAGAGTAATTGTCCTTATCTTGGGCAGCTCTAAACAGCGCCTCGACAGTCTTGATCCCCGTTCAATCGCAATCAAATTACTCAACATAGATGATTTTATCAACTGATAACGAATTGATTAGTAAAATGGTTATTATCATTATTTAAACTATTATATGTACGATTTAACATAAAAGCAAAACATGCCATCTCATATTCCTACCTGCATTTTACTTTCTCGCTTTTACAAAATACTCATTTATATGGTGGTTACTTTCCTTTGATCATTTTAATAGTGTATTTCGTGACGTCATCAGCAACGTCTAAAGTGAAAATGGCGTACCACACCGTCAAAGGAAATTTCCTGCAAGAAATGAAAAGCGTTGCATAGTCTTACATTATAAATGCACCTAAAAATAAAGTTCTCAACCGTCTGCAATATTGCTCATCTGTAAAAACATGTATATTTAAATTAAATTTTTCTTCAAAACAAATATAGGTTGTCATTTTCGTTGTTGTTGATATTTAAGCAAAGAAATATGCAAGGAAAAAAAATTCATTCATTAATATTTTTATTGTTTTTTCGAGTACATGTACCTACATGGTTTGTCAAATAGAAATACTTTGAATTAAAATGCATAAAGTTTATTTAAAATATAATTTAGTGTTTTCGATGGATTCCGAACAGTTTCGACAAATGGTTTTATTACAGCTTCTTTTCATAATCTATTGATTAAACCTTTTCCAGCGATATATCATTAGACTTATTTGTAATACCAATTTTGTAATTTTTAATTGAACTCAGATTGAATATTGCTCACCTGTTTTCAGACTTGTCTTGAAATATGACACATCGAAATAATAAATTGATATGGAGTTAATATTATTTTTTTCCTGGCTTTGTAGCAAACACATTTTCAAGGAAGGGTATTTTTGGTTAAATTTACTATTATTCAACTAGTTTTCTTGAGATGTGCGTGGTTTAACACATTAATATGTAATTTAAATTCAATGTTTTGAACAATGTTTGTACGTCGGTAAATGAACCATACATTAAAAAGCTGACTTTTCTCGTTTCAACTACAATATCGTGTCTAAGGCGCACAGCGTGTTCGCTATAGATAAAGAAAAGCAGGTGTTGGGAAAACATCGTCCTAGCTCCTTCCCGAAGCCATTCATTTGTACTCTTTCATAATTTATATGCTACCTCTGCCAAGACAAACTTAGCAGTGTCCGGATTTTGCAATAAAATATTAACAAGATTGAGATACACCCCTGTACTCTGTACTTAGCCGGTTTTATAGAATAATTTAATATACATTCGGTACTTTGAATCTCGAAGCCATGGGATACTGCTAATTTATTTAAAAGATACTTGCATTGGAAGAAAAATGTTGCTCCTCCTGCCATTACTGTAATATTAATGCCTCGATACCGTCATTTTTTAGAAAGAAACCCAGTATTCCCAATTTTAGAATAATCAAGTAGAAAAGAACAATGCAACAAGGACTGAATGAAAGAAATATAAACTAAAGATATAACAAGAAACATATACTAAATATATTATACAATGCAAAAGACTTTACTAATTTAAATAATTATTACGAATTACAAAAAAAACTTCTTTATAAAATTTCTGTTTTTTGTGTTACTGGCTGAGATAAGAAGGTAATTAAAAACGGACCAAAAGTAAAATAAAGGAAGTGTAAGAAATCATGAGTTAATGTATTGAAAGCTGTATTTTTTAAATAATTAAATAACAACCATTAGGATTTTTAAATTTTTATTTCATTTAACCCGTGAGGGGTTTCATCGTTACCGACTGCTCTGATCATGTCGGATAAATTGTTGAAAAGCTATATACATAGTTGTTTTTTTATTTATTTTTTCCTACTTTTCATATCATACTTTATTTATGTATATTTTTACTTTTATAATACCATTTAATGAGTTTTATTTTAATACACACGACTAGTTTCGAAAACAAACGGATTCTTTCATCTACAGGTGAAAAGATAAACTGTTTTACTTTTCACTTGTAGATGGAAACTTCTGTTAGTTTTCGAAACTAGTCGTGTGTAATGAAATAAAACTCATTAAGTGGTATTTTACAAGTTTTTTTTTTAAACTCATTAAGTGGTATTTTACAATAATCAAAATGTCGTTCCACGATGTTAATGTCAAATCCATAAATAATATTATTTAATTTTTATGTTTCTTTATATATATTATACCAAATTTCATATATAACAGTTTAATATATGTGTTTTTAAAAAAATAACTATCATAAAAACAGTAAAAAAGAAACCCTGACACTAGAGTCGCTAGTTACAAATCAATCAATTAAAAGTAACTCTTATCATAAGATTATGTGTATTCTTTAAATTTTGTTAAGGGTTATTTTAACACAAGAAAAAAACAGTAAAACCCTTTTATTTTTGGAATCACTGACACGTAATTTTTTACAACATTTTGAGTGTGTCCAAATAGTTGTTCACAAATCTCGATTATCTCCAATTATAGGAGTTATTTTTCATACTATTAAATTATTTTCATGTTTCTAAATGGGTTCATACATATAAAACTTCCAAATACTTGTTCACAAAATCTGGATTATCTCCAATTACAGGAGTTATTTTTATATTATTTTCTGACATATCATCAAAGATGAAGAAGTATATGGAAGTCTGGGCATTTACGGGGCTGACGACCGTCATAGGCTGGTTTAAGTGATCACTGTACACACGTGTAACATTCACCAATTCTACCCATTATTGACAACTACACTACTCAAATTCTTGGAAGTTCTGTATATATGAACCAATTTATAAACCTTGTTCTTGAATCACTAGAACTTCACTAGAGACATCTGTTGGTGAGATGTATTAAATTTTATAGAATACAACTAATCGTATGACAAGGGTTACTTACACTTGTTTGATTTGTAACTAGCGACCGTTATCATGTAAGTTGGTACGGTGTGAAGCACTCTAAGCAGTATGTAATGAGGTTCACCTGTTGTGCGAATGTCTGCTACTGGTAAGCAGCACGTATGAACGTGTAACGTACGGTGCAGTGCATCAAAGCCGGGAATGCAGTCGTAACGAGCTTCAGTAAACTATGGTTAAACTAAAGTGCCGCTGCTTGCGAACACTCTCCTCCACAACGCACGCTCATTAGGAGAGATGTATGATAAAAGTTCGTGAGATCTTACAAAAGGCAAAATAGTAAATAGCGCTAGCTGCATCACAGGGTTATCAAACCACCTTAAATATTGAAATATCGTAGAATGCACTTATCACAATTTAAGAAAGGCGTCGCGACGTAGATGGGTAGACGCTCGACTGCGAAACTTGCGTCGCTGGTTCGATTCCCGCCATTAGCAAAATAAATTGAAGAAATATTTGTTTTCAGTTTGTCTAGGTGTGTGTAATAATTTTTCACATGTTTAATACCTTCCCCATTCCTACTATTCTACCTGCAGACAAGGCTCCTAAAATAGAGACCGTCCGGTTTATTTTTAAGGCTAATTTCAGTAAAATAACGTCTAATATAAAAAATATTGGTATGTGAAAATATCAAAAAAAAGTTATGTATTGTTTAACAAAATAAAATAACAACTTTGTAATTCTTTCCACATGAATTTCATTTTACTAGTCTGGTGATGTCGGTTACGACGAAACCTGATTGCTGCTCAAATAAAATTAATATGGAAAATTTTACATACATAGTTGTAATTTTATTCTATAAAATACAGTTCCACCAAAAAAGTTTTTTAACAGGATTTTTTTATTAAGGGTGAATCATAAAAGAAGCTGGTAACCATCAGAAGAGCTTGGAGATGGTTTGTGGACTCCATATAGGTAGCGGATATGAATTCATGAAGGGCGATTAAATAATAATAAAAAAACGCTCTTAGATGGTGCATAGGGCACCGCATCAGATTTTTTCAGTTATCAAGTAACTCTCAAATCAAGCTACGTCTTATGCAACTCCGCTTATTATGTTTCTACATTGTTTCCAACTTTATAAAATTGATAGCCTATTTCTAAGTGTGAGTGGGTTTGCTCTTTATATTCTGAGTTATTATTATTTCATGTATTTATTTCTTGACTGAAAAATTACAGGCAAAAACACACCCGAATAGCTTTATTGTAGGATATTTACTTTAAAATACAGAAAACATTGGAGTTATACGTAATACATATTTTTTGTAATAGATTTATATTATCCACTGACACTTCGTGATGGAATTGCATTTTTAATTTATTATTAGATTAAAACCAATATTTTTAGCTTTTCCACTTTTTTTATTTGACCAGCGACCGGGTTTCGTCGTTACTGATATCATCAGATTGGTATGTCAGTCTGATGATGTCGGTAACGACGAAACCCGGTCGCTGGTCAAATAAAAAAAGTGGAAAAGCTAAAAATATTGGTTTTAATCTAATGATAAAATATTTTTTGTACATGTTTTATATTTATTTAAAAATACGCAAGGCCCAAATACTTTTATTTAAAAAAATATCTTCGTACCGTTTTTCTGTAGAGCGTTTTCGAGAAAGCACCTATGCCATTTTTCCTTTATACTAACTGTACTTTACTTATATGTGCTTGAGTAAGAGAATTTTATGATATAAGTATGTAATTCAGAGACATGTTATATAAATCTCATCGCGTTATGTCCCCTAGGGAGTTACAGCATCGTTCTTTGAACCTGGATTCTCTTTCAATTCTCTTAAATTTTCACGAAATTGGCTCTTTTAAAGCGAGACGAAAAATCTTCTAGGGAGAGTCAAACTAAAAACAATAACAACTAATAATAGCAAGAGAGTAATTCGGAGACATCCATAAATCTCATCACTTTATATTTCTTTGGGGGATTGTGCATACTTTGTACTTTAGTCGAAATTTCAGCTTTTTCAGATCTCTACCAAATTTCATGAAATTCGTTCTGGAAAGCTTATTGTAAAAAATGTAAAAATAAATATAAACTATAAAAACGGTTATTTTATTTATTGTTTCGGCATTAACTTTGTGGTAAGACATGTTACAATAATTAAAGAAAACACTTCGTTTTTTACCATTGAGTTTAATTATAGACTACATGTTTCAGAAGCTAAACTTCCATCATTCAGGTCTGTATAATAACTAAAATATAAAATATAAAATTGTTCTATAAATAAGGATAGGGGGAAAGTAAGGGGAAGGGGTTAGTCAAGGAACGGAGTTTGAAAACAAAGGAAAAATTGAAAGCAATGGTGAAGAATTTTGAAACAATATATTATTTAATAAATTATTATTAGAATTCAGGTTTTTTTGTATTTCTAAATTTTCAAGATAATTCATAATTTGGCCTTTATATGGAACAAGGTGTAATAATTTTAATTTATGGGAGTGAAATGAGTGATTAGTATCTATTATATGATTTGCAAATTCCGAAAAATAATTACAAACAAGACCGCTTTGATGTTCTTTAATTCTAATCTTTAAATTTCTCGCAGTTTGGCCAATATATTTTCTATCACAATCTCCACACGAAATTTCATAAACACCACTTTTTTGTAATAAATCAATTTTAGATTTTGAGTTATCGAGGATTTTATGTAAATTATTATTTGCATAATATGCAGGTTGGTTGTTCTTACCCTCCCATATCCAACCTGCATATTATACAAATAATAATTTACATAAAATCCTCGATAACTCAAAATCTAAAATTGATTTATTACAAAAAAGTGGTGTTTATGAAATTTCGTGTGGAGATTGTGATAGAAAATATATTGGCCAAACTGCGAGAAATTTAAAGATTAGAATTAAAGAACATCAAAGCGGTCTTGTTAGTAATTATTTTTCGGAATTTGCAAATCATATAATAGATACTAATCACTCATTTCACTCCCATAAATTAAAATTATTACACCTTGTTCCATATAAAGGCCAAATTATGAATTATCTTGAAAATTTAGAAATACAAAAAAACCTGAATTCTAATAATAATTTATTAAATAATATATTGTTTCAAAATTCTTCGCCATTGCTTTCAATTTTTCCTTTGTTTTCAAACTCCGTTCCTTGACTAACCCCTTCCCCTTACTTTCCCCCTATCCTTATTTATAGAACAATTTTATATTTTATATTTTAGTTATTATACAGACCTGAATGATGGAAGTTTAGCTTCTGAAACATGTAGTCTATAATTAAACTCAAGTGGTAAAAAACGAAGTGTTTTCTTTAATTATTATAAAAACGGTTTATTTCATTCAGTTTTTTGTTGTTGTTGGATGTTGAAAAAATGAAGCACAATGTTTATGTATTAATTTTAAATCAAACACAGATTTTTTGAGTCTACTAAGTTGTATTTTATTAACAAAAAACACATAAAAAATTATATTGAGACAATTGTTTCGCCTTGTTAGGGCATTATCAAACGAATGTGAAGATCAAATGGACTACGGTCCTTATGTAGCTATACAATTCTAAGTGACAGTTTTAACATGTGCAGCAATAATTTATGGGAGAAATGGAGTTCTACAAATTAAACGCCAAGTCAATAAATAAAAAAAAAAATAAAATAAATAAAATAAAAAATAAAAATGAAGCACAATGTGATTGACATTTATATATTTAATATTAAAATCAACCACTGATTTTCAGAGTCTGCTAAATTAAGTGATTGAAATTTCTGATATATTGAGAAAGAAAGTGAGAAGGATAAATAGATAGGAAGAGGAGATGAAAATGGAATAACGATAACGGTTAGGACACTCGAGGTTGCATGGCCACTCATATTTGTTTACGGAATTTACACATGCTTATATCTACGAATCTCTTGAGGTCTAATTACAAAAAAAAACAATAACATAAAAAAATTACAATGTTATTTCGTCTCCATAGTGTAGTAATAATTAAATTTGGCTACCATGCTTTAGGTCCCTGGCTCTATTTCTAGAGAGAAAAAGAGAAAAAATATCTTAAATATTTATTTCATATAACCCTGAACTGGTACCTTAAGTGCAAGACTGATCACCTAAAATAACCGCAACAACGTTATTATCTTATTATGTGATAAAATAACCTCAAAGTTTTGATGCAGATGCCTATGCACCATTGGGTGTAGACGAAGATCACTTGATTTGACTTGATATTATTTTTCAAATACTTAGGAATACTATTTTTTGACATCTCATCAAAGATGAAGATGAATATGGAAGTCTGGACATTTAGGTGGCTGACGACCGTCATAGGCTGGTTTAAGTGATCACTTTACACACGTGTAACATTCAACAATTATACCCATTATTGACAACCACACGACTCGAATTCTTGGTAGTTCTATATATATGAACCAGTTTCTAAACATTGTTCTTAAATCACTAGAACTTCACTACATACATCTATTGGTGAGATGAAAACAAGCTTTTTTTATCAAGCAGAAACTCTTATATTAGAATGTGAGATCCGAATCCTGGATTATAATCACACACATGAGAAACGCCAGAAAATATGATTTTCAATTTTATTATTTCTGCTTATAATTTGACCAGTTAATTTATTTACAACATTTTGAGTGCGTCCAAATACTTGTTCACAAATCTGGATTATCTCCAATTATAGGAGTTGTTTTCATATAGATGCAAAAAACATCCATATTCTTCTTCATCTTTGATGAGATGTTGAAACATAATATGTAAAAAGCTCCCATAATTGGAGAAAATCCAGATTTGTGAACAAGTATTTGGACACACTCAAAATGTTGTACTTAGAAATATATTTTATATTAACCATATACACTAATTACGCACTTTAACCTCACATCGATTCATTCCAAATGTCTCGATAAATGGTAATATTGGAAAATAATATATTGTACATTCTCATCGCATTGTACCCATGCGCCTACGTAGATATCGGGAAACAGTCTATATTAGAACCAAAACAAAGGGAAAAAATATATCGGTTAATATTTATGGAAAAAGTTCCAAAGAACCGTGGACAAGTAGGAAATTTTCGGGAAACAACGATAACAAATTGCTTTTATCCGAGAAAAGGAAATCCGGCCAATTGAAGAGGATATCCTGTTAACAAAATTGATGTACGCAATGAAATAAATAACAACAAAATGTGCTTTTTGTTTTTTTGCAAGAGACTTCATCAAAATTCACTGAAAATAATATAATATCAACTCTCATAGTAGTTGCATCAAAATTGTATTACGAGTGGCCATTAATAAATATGAAAAAATTGAAACCACTCATGTTCCACCTTATCATTTTTTACATTTTGAGTGTGTCCAATAACTTGTTCGCATTATTTTTTTTTGACATCTCATGAGTTGTCAAAAAATAATATGAAAATAACTCCTGTAATTGGATATAATCCAGATTTCGTGAACAAGTATTTGGACACACTCAAAATGTTGTAACTTGTTCACAAATCTGGATTATCTCCACTAAGAAGTTATTTCATTTATTTTTTTGACATAGATGCACAAAAATATGGAAGGCTGAGAAAGTATTTGGACACACTTAAAATGTTGTAAATAAAATAACTGGTCAAATTATAACCCTACAAAAAAATTTAAATGATGTTTTTAGATGAGTCTCAAGTATGTGAATATAATCCAATATTCGGACCTTCCATACAAATAGAAAAGTGTCTCTGCTTAATAAAATTTTTCCCGATTCCAATATAGATGGCTGTTGTGAACTCACATATACTGTGTCACGAGATTGATAGTAGTGTGGATATCAATCATGGGTAGAATTGGTGAATGTTTCTCAGCGGGGCGGGGGTTCAAATAAATTTGTGATTTTTTACGAAATATGTATTCAATATTACCCTGAACTGGTACCTGAAACGGAGGGCTGATGTCTTTTCCTTCATATTTTAACGATCAAGAGCGCACTGCATATATGTGATGTAGTGCCTTTTGCCCCATTGAGATGCGGATAAGAGGTTGAAGAAGTTTTTGAAAAAAGTGGTCATATATCCAGCTTGTGATATATCGCAAGCCCTGTAAATGCCCAGACTTCGATATTATTCTCCATTTACGTTAAGATGTGTAAAAAATATCCATTTTTAATGGTGTAAATATCATCCCAATGTTTCATTTCATTCGCCGACAAGAACTAGTTCGTATTCAGAAACTTCTCCCCTCCACTCCCTAAAGACCACAACTCTGTCTTCTCACCCCTTGTTTTCTAACACACGTCCGAAACAATTATCATGTAGTAAGGGTGGAAAACAGGAACGAAGGTGAACTTACAGACAGAACTGTAGACGGCAAGTGGCAGACTGAAGACAACTTGTCTGATGAATTCGCAATACAAATGAGAACATAATTGCTACGTTTAGACGCACGCGCTTTATCGCACAATTTGTGTTATTTGCTTGCCAAATGAAAGTGCATGTTGTTGAAAGAAGAGCGCACAATAATAAACAATAAAGTTAAAAAAAAAAACAGTTAGTGAAGAGTACAAGTCACCCATGACGAAATCGTTTTCAGAATATCTGCCTTTGTAATTGGAAGGTAGTTGTGTCCTCTTTAGTATGACTACTTGCGACTGTGTCGGGTTGTGGTCCCGTGGTCAGTGTCGCAGACTCTAACATAAGTCAGAGTTTCTCGGTTCGGACCCGCTCTACCACAATTTGATACCTATTTCTAATAATGAGCCGCTTAGGTTCACAGAAACAGTATGAAATTGAAATATTATTATTTGACATCTCATCAAAGATGAAGAAGAACATGGAAGCCTGGGCATTTACGGGGCTGACGACCGTCATAGACTGGTTTAAGTGTTCACTTTACACATGTGTAACGTTCACCAATTCTAACCATTATTGACAACGACACTACTAAAATTCTTGGAAGTTCTATATATATGAACCAATTTCGAAACGTTGTAAACTAAAACCAACCTATGACGGTCGTCAGCCCCGAAAATGACTAGACTTCTTTATTCTTCTTTATGTTTGATGAGATGTCAAAAAATAATATGTAAATAACTCCAATAATTGGAGATAATCCAGATTTTATGAAATTGAATTATTTATGAAAATAATAAAAACACAAATATTCCTCTTTTTTAAAAAAAGAAAAAAGACTCTGTATACTAATACTATCCACATATCAGTCTAGCACCAACTACTTACTGGCTTTTGACTAACTGAAACATTGCACTCCTATCCATTTGGTATCGGCCAGCTATTTGTGATAACGTTCAATCTGAGTTTGTTAATGTTTTTACTATGTATGTCTTATATATACCAGCGATTGGTATTTTTTTTAAATAGCATTTTTACCGCAATGGCAGCTCCAGCTTTTTAACGTTACAGCAACAAACGAATTACTAAATGAGCAATAGCCCATCCTCAATGTTGACATGTACAAAAATATTTGCACCCACAAGCATTGTGTAATGAAACAGTAATGCGTTATTTCTTGTCTATTTAACCAAAGCAACAAAATTCGTGGATCTTGATCAGGTAAAGCTAATATTTTAAAATAATTACGTAATACTAAGGTATAATAAATATTTGATTCCTATTTTGGTATTGGATTTTTTATACTCGTATAAAACTAAAACTTTTTAGTTCAGTAAAAATGTTTTAAAAATTGCTTTATACTAGATTCTTACTATTCATATGATGTTTACCATAAAACCAAGAAAATTTATATCAAGGCTTTTATTAAACTTTATAACATAATTCAATTAATAATTGATGGACGTTGTTAAATGGGTGCTTGTTTTGGAAATACGATAAACCTTATATGAAAACTTCTATCTGCGATGTAAAACTTAAATTTATATAAATATGTATACATATATATTTGATTGCTGCATCGAAATAAAAATAAATGCGAGTATAATTAAGCGCCCTTAGTGGTTCTACGCCAATTTTCTTTCATAATTATATTTATTTATCTAATTATTCATAAATCATATTTCCAAGGGTTCTCCTAGTATGTAAAATATATTGGAATAAAATCAAATCAAAAGGGTTTTTTATTGCACATAGTATGTAGTATTGTTACAAAATGTATTGTTTAACAATTTATAGTTAATATTAATATATTGAATGTTTAAATTTTCTTTCACTGTTCCATGAAATGTTAACAGCTTTCCAATATTTTATTTACCCTAACATTAAGAAGACTTGTAGTATAAAGTAGAAATATGATACCAGCTTTAAAAGTGAATGGTTTTTGGATTTCTTCCAGAACAAATAAGTAATCCTTAACTAAGCTGAAGTTTAACCTGCACCAAACGTTTTAAATTACTATAACATTATAAACTTATTGATAATATTTTACGGTTTTCTTTGTCTTTAATTTTTTTTTTAAATTACTGAGATTTAAATAAAAAAATGCATAAATTAAAAAAGCTTTAGTTAAATGATGAATGCGTTAAATCCCTGTATTAAAACAAGCCAATAAGATTTGCTTCATATAAATATTTAATTGTAATATTTCATCACAGGAAAATAGAAATAATTTACTTTTTGACCATTGAAACACACTAACTTTATAAATTTTTGATGTTTACATAAAAAAATATAACATTTCAAATAAGAAAATACTTTTATACTAAAACAACAAAGTATTATTTTTATTTTAAAATTGATATTGAAATTTGCAGAAATGTTGTTAAAGTATATTATTATTTATCTTGGGGGTTTAAATTTGGTTTATACAATTACTTGAAAATAAATTCTTATTAAATAATAAAAGTGCTTTATTTATAAACTTCAAATAGAGTGACATGATTTATTTATCCATTGAAGCTCTCTCTAATGATCATACCCTAATCGACATAGATTGAGTATTTTTTGAAATTATAAATTATGTTTTATTTCACTAAAAATATGATCCAGATTCTAGATAATGTATTTTGCGAATAATCTTGAAAAATATGAGGTATCAAAATTATATTATATATTTTTATGTAGATAGCTAATAAGGTAGGTAAGTTTGAATTACTGTATGTACAGAAAATATTGTCAAATTTATTTGTTTTTTAGTTTGTATAATTTTGAAACAGGTTTCATTCGTTCTTTCTTTATATGAGGAATCGCATTTTTTATTTACAATATAATGGACTGAACCATGTTTCTTTTTGTATAAAAGTAGACGCCTTCTTCGGTAAAGTAAATCAACAAATATTAAATTTTATACAAACGTTTACCCCCACCACTTGCTTTACCCCGAGGCCGAGTATTCATTTCCTTTTGTCTTATAGTTTCTTTCACGTTAAATTAAGGAAGCGGTGATTTCTACAGGGGCTGAACCACATTGATAATTCACTCGTGTTCCGTATATTGGAAGCAACCCCGTCATCATGGTAATGATATAGAAGGCAGTGGATGAACTACAAATCTGGAGTGAACTCATTTTTATACCGCCAATCCTTCCGCTTACCTAAATAAATAATGCTAATGATATACTTACTTCATTCAGCATATTATCGAGAAAGGAGAAACCATTTATTATAGATACTACTTTATTTTCCTGAAACGCTTTTCTTCAGCTTTAAAATAGGAATTATTTTTTTTCCTTTTCCTGGCATGTAGAAAAAAACATATTTACTATGGGAATATTATAAGAATATTTATAGGCCCTATGACATATCAGTGACTGGTTTCTGTGATTCTATGCCCATGTACGAGTATATTGAGATATCAACAATAATTGTGTATGTATATGTGTGTGTCATTTTAATAGCAATTTTAAGTGCATAATTTTTTTTACATAGTTTTATTGTTATATTAAAAGTATATAATACATAATAAAACCCTTATCCACACCCCAATGGTGCATAGGGCACTGCTTCATATAAACGCAGTGTTATCTTGATCGTTTACACATGAAGGAAAGGTGATCAGCCCTCCGCTTCAGGTACCAGTCCAGGGTATTATTAAATAAATATTAGAGTGAAAAAATCACTTTTATTTATTTGACCCCCCCTGGGAATCGAACCCTGGACCTCCAGAACGGTAGCCGAGCGTTCTGACCATTTCACTACGGAGGCGGACTTAAAAAGGTTAAAATATAAGTTTCATAATGTTATGTAAACATTAACAATTAACAAAAATACCTTCATAATGAGAGAGTGTTAACAAATATATATGTATAATTTTTTTTTTAAATGTTGATATTTTTATTTTAATATGATCTCGACAGCAATAGGTTAATATAAAACGATATTAATTTACGTATAAATTCTGAAAAAAATGAGCTCTTATATAATTAAGGTACATTTATTCATATTTTTTCTTCTTACCTATCTAAGGGTGAAACTGATGGATGCAGCATTTACAAAATCCATATATTATGAAAATTACGTTTAAAATTCTAATAATAATAATAAATTTGGATAATTTATGTAGCGCCATTTTCGTTAAATACTTCTTCAAGGGCGCTTTACTATGAATGAATTGGGGAAAATTATTACACTACTTATGGTAATATTTAACGATTATCATAATAAAATAATCAAGTAGCTTTTACTAAAATTAGTAAGTTTTTATTAGCAAAAACCTTCATGAAATATATTCATACAATCTTTAAAGATTCTTTCAAAATCATTAAACATTCTAGGAGGTGCCTAAAATATATTTTTTTAATTTTAAGTATTACTTTTAGACATTTTTTTTAGTCAAAACACATCGAATATATTCAAATTTGTAAGAAAAATTAGACCTTGTCAAAAAAATGTGAATGAATATTTCCAGTGACGAATCAATTGATGAATAAAAATACAGTGAAAGGCCGGTTAGTAGAAATAAATGCTTGGAAAAAAACTTAATTCTAAGAACATACGAACAAAAGACGCATTATAAACAAATCAAAGGAAATCAAGACATACAAAGCATAAAATTGAGGTAGGTATTTAATTTGTCCCCAACCGGATATGGATTTCATATTGAGATTTCAAGAGAATCTAGAATAACATATCGCTGACTCCTTTCAAGAACGTCATAAATCAAAAAAACTTGATTTTTCAGGAGAACGTTTTTATAGTTTAAAAATATACAATGTATTAAAAATAAATATCAAGCCACTTTATGAACTTTTTACTGTGCAGCAGATTTTTTTAGGTAAAACCTGAAGGTTTTTTCTCCATTTGAAAAATATTTAGTATTTTTAAAAAAATAATTAAACAATACCTTTTCTTCAAAATGCAAAAACAACACTTTCTGCCCTGTAGCGGGTAAATATTAAGTTAAAAATATGCCGCTTTTGCTGGGATATAGTACATTTTCTGGGCATTCCGAAAACATGCACAATAGAAAATTAACGATTTTTGATTTATGACGTTCTTGAAAGGAGTGAGCGATATATCACCCGCTTCTATTTTGCGTGAGGTAGAAAACCTTTCAAATTTACTTCCTATATTGTCATGTTCCTTGTATTAAACAAATGAAGGTAGTGTATCGCGTTTACTTAAAGCTTTTGATTGGGAATAACTCTCCCTTATTGGCAAAGGACCAAAAGCCTGAAAAAATAATAGAGTTCTAACATCACTTTTTTTAAACAGTACCTTTTATTAAAGATTATTTGAGTTGAATGTAATATTATCCAAAAATATGCTATGGAACGGAGTTTTAAAATAATGCATATTTAAACCGTAATCGAAACAATAAAAAAAATACTTTTCATAAAAATAACACATAAATTAAGTGTGGAGTGAATCAACCAATCTTTTATTTTGTCTATTATAAAGCAATATCACGTAATAGACATAATATATGTAGATAATACAAATTTGTTATTATAAAGGGCATTTGCTGATAAATGTTGACCAATACAAATTTTTTTTTTAAAGAGATGACTGCAGATTTGGGTGAAAAAGTAACAAATTTTAGAACAGGTAGATGATTTCATATATTTAGGAAGTATATTTTTTAGGGATGAAAAAAATATAAAAGGAAGTGTGAATGCTGGGAATAAAGATAATGGTACAGTAAAATCTGTTACAATAAAACTGTAACAATAAAAGCCAATCAGAGAAAGCAAAACTGGCAGTGTACCTTAATATTTGAATAATAGTTGAAATAAGAAAATAATGCAAGGCTAAGATAAGCATTATGGTTTGGACATGTGGAACAAATGAGTGAGGAAAGAAAACTAAAAGAAATTTATGGGGCGAATATAATTGGAAATAGAAGTAGAGGAAGACCGAGGATAACTTGGCATAGTTAAGAATTTCAAATACTTGAATGTAATCAGGTCGGAAGATGAAATAATTGGCTGGTATATACGACGAGATGCGAAATGTAGAAGAATAAAATATTTTTAACAATCGTTTTTATTTGGTTACATATGGAAAAAAAATTGGCAAAAATATCTAGACAAGATCGAGTTTAAAAAAAAATTATGTGGTAGTTTTCTTACTCTCAGCAAAATAACCTTTAATAGATTATAAACAGTTATTTAATATTTATTTTTTAACGTGTGGAATATTTTGATAAATTTACCATGACTCCATTTCATCCCTCAGAATAAAATTTTATGCGGTATATTAAGTGAGGGCTTAATATAAATACATACATTATACTGTATTGTTATGTAATGATACAACCCTCAATCGTATCTTCCGATCCATTTGCCTCTGAAATAAAGGCAAATAAAAGTGAATTTCTTTTATATCCTTTATTTATTGAATGATGTGATTCTTTACAATACAAAATAAAGCGAACAAAAAGAACATCGCTTTTACAAAACATAAAGTTCTATAGAACGTAGATATATATCTGCGTTGGTCGTATTTTCATACTTACTTCAATGTTACCCTTATTTTATTATAATTTTATAATTAATGCATCCTTTGAAATAAATTATATACTTATATGACAACATAATAATGCAAATCTGAGATAAACGTAAGCATGAGACGAATGTGGTTGGTAATAAAAGCAGAGGCAGACCGAGGAAAACTTGGCATGATCAAGTATTTCAAATACTTGAAAGTGATCTGGCCAGGAGTCGGAATAATCGGCGGGTATGTGTGAGGAGATTCATGAATGTGGAAGATGCGAGGAATGTTTACAAAGGGAGAGTGGTGGGGTGGCGCTCTATTCTCTCTGCCTACCCTTGCGGGGTAACGGCGAGATGATTAGTTGGTTAGTTAGTTATTATATGCATCCATACTTATTCCCAAGAAATTCAAAGTCAATTTTTAGCTTAAATCCAGATTTATGTTTATTTGCCAAAAATCATCCCTCTTATGTATGATAAAAACAAAAAGGACAGACTAGATCAAACCTATGTCAAAATTAGTTTTGTCCTTTTCATCGTTTACTTAGATATTTTCATAAAATAATATTGATTTAGGATAAGAACCTCACTATGCCGTAATACTTTATCCCTGTAAATTTCACTCACGCATACTTTTCATGAGCACTTATAATTTTTCATTGGTATGAAAAAATGTTTTTCCTTTTTTTTTCAGTAATGAGAAAATTTCTTATTATATCTTAAGGATATAAAAAAAATTATAAAATATATTTTAAAAATTCATTTAAAAAATTCAATTAGGTAAAATTATGAATAAAGATTTAAACTTTTTATACAGCATATTAACAAGTACTATTCCATTTTCACTATGTATGTCGTAGGCTTGTATGTATTATATTTTGTAAATTAAAAGCATTGTTAAGCACTGTGGTGTTACCACATAGCTTAAAATTTAAAGTGGTATTACCCAATGTAAACGATGAATGATAAAGAGAGTGTTATATATGCATTATTTCCGTAACATTGTTTTTCTCAACTCTTTCTTCGATATGCAGAAATGTAACATAACGTCTCTTACTTTTACTTATTATATTTACTTGTTTATATATCTATTTGATATCTATGTTTTTTGAGTGGTCACAAGATTTCTTTTTACCAACTACGTATAAACCTTCATAAACCTTCTTAATTCTCCTAACCCTTATTAGCACGCAATTGCGCATAGGGCACTGCATCAGATCAACGCAGTTTAATTTTATTGTTAATATACATGAAAGGAAAGGGATCAGTTTTGCACGTCAGGTACCAGTCCAGGGTAATATTAAATGAATACTTGAGTGAAAAATATCTTTCATTTATTTCAGCTATCCTAAAAATCGAATCCGGGACTTCCAGCATGGTAGCTAAATGCGTCAACCCCTAATTTATAATAGTATTTATACCTCAACTACGTTGTTACTATTTTACCTATAATATACTTTGCGTTTGAACTATTTTCACGTATTTTCAAAAATTGGTTTCCAGCCGTGAATAAATATATAAACATTCAAACAAAATTCTAATCAAACCATATACAAACATTGTTTGATTTTAAACGCATGTTTTTGATGTTAAAGATACTGATCGTATTCATATTTTTTACAAGCTAAGGAACAATTTATTTAGTTTTTTTTATTTGCGAAACATCCTTACTTAGGATTTAAGCGAAAATACCTTTCTTAGGATTTAAGCGAAAAATATAAGCAGAAGGCTGTTACGAAACGTCGAGCCTTCCACGCTCATGTAGGTACCCCTGTTTACCGTTCTCAGCTACCGATGTACATCAACCTACTATCGTGAGAATATCCTTCCTTACCCTTAATAAAATACACGGAAACTCCCGCAAACTGCCACCCATACACGGAATATTATTTACGAGGTCTGCGCAATATTAAAAATACACACAGAGTCTCTTTATGATAAATTTCAGACACTTTTCTTCACGTCTTATTTATTTTCCTCACAGGAATATCGTGCGCGTATAATCACGCTCTCCTTAGGCGAGATTTATCCACCAAAAACACTTTTTTTTTAATATAAAAAAAATAAAAACTCTAATATGCTTCATATTTATTATATACCTATTTAGACCCAATTAAAAAAAAAGTCTAATACATTTTATAAATTTTATATAAACATTATGAAAATACAGAAAGAACAAGAAAAACGCAGCATGATCAGGTAATACAAATACTTGAAAGCGGCGAGGTCAGGAGTCGAAATAATCGGCGAGTATATATGAGGAGATGCATGAATGTGGAAGAGGCGAAAAATGATTGCAAGGACAGAGTGATGTGGCTTCTATTCTCTCAACCTACCCTTGTGGGTGGTGTGATAGCTAGTAAGTTAGTAAGTTTATAGGTATATAACCAGCTGTACCCGAGCACCCGTTGCTGTGTCCGTTTAAATGGAATAGTCATAAAATAAGAAAGAAATTCCGAAGAGTCGTAACTTCACGATACCTGTGAAGTATTAGAAAATTTTAAAAATCTACGGAAGCCTATGTAATAGCAAGCATAAAAAATGCTTTGTTACAGGATCTATCATGAAGAGTCGTGTCCACCATGATCAATGTTTAACATTGTTTGTGTTGCTGATACGTTCAACACGCGATGGTGCTACCATTCTGGTAAAAACAAAAAAAAATCAAAGTAAATTTTTATCCCGGTCACAGGTTAATTTAAATAGACGCATTTTCGAACCAGCATATTGAGTCAATGCGTAATATGAATAACTTTTGAGGAGATTTAAGATTTTGAAATTTTTTTACTTATATTGATCAGGAAAAAAACAACGAATACTAACGATTCAAAAGTTACTATAGTTTCAGTAGGTTTGTATAGTTTCAATATACCATACATAAGTATGTTGTTTGGATGTGAATGAAAGTTTTTTTCAAGACGTTTACCTAAAGTAGAGTTAGCAATTTTTACATAAAGCGATTTGTAAGAGCCCTATATTTAATTACATTAATATATCTATAAAAATCAATAAAAATTAACAAATACTAACGATTACTCAAAAGGCAATCTGAGGTTTTAATATACCATATCGCTCACTCCTTTCAAGAACGTCATAAATCAAAAAACTTGATTTTTCAGGAGAACGTTTTTAAAGTTTAAAAATATAACACAATCTATTAAAAATAAATATCAAGGCACTTATTGAACTTTTCACTGTGCAACACATCTTTTTAGGTTAAACCTGAAGGTTTTTTCTCTATTTGAAAAATATTTAGTTTACTTAAAAAAATAATTAAACAATACCTTTTCTTCAAAATGCAAAAACAACATTTTTTGCCCTGTAGCGGGTAAATATTAATTTAAAAATATGCCTCTTTTGCTGGGATATAGAACTTTTTTTGGGCATTCCGAAAACATGCACAGCTGAAAATTAACGGTTTTTGATTTATGACGTTCTTGAAAGGAGTGAGCGATATATGAGTAGTTTGGATGTAAAGGAAAGTGGTTTTTTAATCCGTACCCGGTTTTAACCTAAAGTAGAGTTGAAAATGTTTACGCAAAGTGATTGCAAGCGAACTGCATTTGATTATTTTAATATGTCTAATACAAATCAAGAAAAACTAACGAATAATAATGATTACTTATAAGAATCGTCTAAAGTATCAACATACCATTCATAAGTTGTTTGGATGCGAAGGAAAGTTGTTTTCAATCTGTGCCAAAAAAAATACATAAAGCGATTTGTAAGAGACCTGTGTTTGATTATATTCATATATCTCATATAAATCAAGAAAAACTTACTAAAAGCAACGATTACTTTTAAGTTACATTTATAGTTTCAATTTCCCATGCATAAGTTGTTTGGATGTGAAGGAAAGTTGTTTTCAATCCGTGCCCGATTTTAACCTGAAGTAGAGTTGGGAATGTTTACACAAGGCGATTGCAAGCGACCTGCATTAACCATGCGCCATCTCAGCGTGAAGGTTGAAGTTACTGTTTACAATATCACGTGTTCGTACGTAGGGCCCACATGCCTCCCAAGAATGCAGTAGTTAGGGCAACTTTCCCGTCGGAAAAGTTGCGCTAGTGAACCAAAGGCGAAGTTTGCGCGGGAACTTGTCCAAAAGAGCGGGAAACTAGATTTTTTACAGAGCCAATTGCGAATCTGAGTGAATGTTGGCCGTATCTTGAAGCGGTTTGTTTTTGAGTTTCGACACTTTATCTGAATTACAAGCAATTGATGTTGATATCGAATTTTTTTTTTTTTAAACTCACATGTTGCAATACTGTTAACCCTTTTGTCCCTCTTACTTCTCCATTACTGAGGGTTGTGACCCTTTTGAAGTAACCACTCTACTCCGTTAAAAATTCATATAAAATCATGATCTCAACCCCGACTTGTTTTGCTAATAACATTTTGTCTAGCCTCCCACCAGTCCAGTTTGGTGATGTTGGTATGGACAAAATCGTCATTGGTCAAATAAAAGATGTATGGAAAAAACTATGTGGTTGATATTTTATTATATAAAGTGCAGTGTCACCAAGAAAAGTCGGTACAAAACTTATTAAAAAAACGATAGATGTTTATTCTTAAGTTGAGACACCTATAACATATAATTTAGTGTTAAATATCTCATACTCGAAATTGGGCACCAATTCACAGCGAAGCAGTATAATAATAATTAAGTAATTTATGTTCATTTCTTTCCCCAACCCTGGCCATAATACGGGTAGTTATAATATTACTCCATGGCCGACATGTTCATGCGGAAGTTTCGTCTATTCTGGGTGTTATTTTTAATGCGCAATTAGACCAATAGTTAAGCAGTTACCTCCACATTAGGGTGGTCGTTATGAGGGTATTTACAATTTCAGTTAACAACGCACCTGACCCGCTTAGTGAGAAGTATCTCTTTGGAGGAAAAATGGCAGAAATAAGTGCTATGTAAAAGTGGAAGGTAGTAAATAGGATGGGTGTAAGGAGAGAAATGCCCGATTTACAATTCAAAATTAAGTAAACAAAATTCATATTTTCAACCGACACTGCTACTTATACTACTGTCATGCCCTCTCCTAGTAGGGGTAAGCAGAGGGATGAAATACTACATTACATTTTTCTGTCCCAAGACACACTGCTAGCTACTACTCCATACATTTGTTATATATATATATATATATATATATATATATATATATATATATATATATATATATATATATATATATATATATATATATATATATATATATATATATATATATATATATATATATATATTTATATATATATATGTATATACATATAAATATATATATAATTAAGATAATTAACAAAACCAACTTAACTGCTGATACACGTTAAAGTAGAGATTTAAGAATTTATATTTTTAAAAAATTGAGTAGGTATTTCGATGTATATGTCATACCTTCTTGTTCGATACTTATTTTTTTGATAGATAGTAACATAACCAGTACCTTTGTAAGAAGCACACACCTTACCTTGATACTGCCTTCACTGATTACAAACTTTATGCATGCTACTGATATTGTGTATAAAAATAAAAAAAATTAATACATGTCTGATTCTCTATTCGTGATATATCACCTACTGACAGAGGTGATTATTTTCTTTGATAGATAAAAAAAATATACTATAAAAACAGTGGTTGTTGTTAGCTAAGACATCACTGATAAATGTGGCATGGAACTCCCAAAGCATTACACGGTGACAAGTATAATTATGATTTATAACCGGTCGGTTCTGGAGTATGTTTATTTGGTAGCAAAGGGTACAACGAGCTTTGTGGTAGGTATCATATACTAAGAACTTGACTGGTAGATAATGGGTTAATTATTTTAGTGCACAAATGCAGCGCAGTACAAAGTATTTACAAATGGTAAATATTACATTTTCTTTTTTTTCTCTTTACGTTAAATTCTTTTGCATAATACAACATAGTATAAATACAAATACAAAAAAAAAAATAAAAATGAAAGCTCACAAACTCTGTAAATACCTAGACTTCTATATTCTTCATCATCTTTGTTCAGACATCAAAATGTAGTTATAAATGCTAAGTACAGAAACCTAAATTTAAGGTCAAATATTTTGATACATTCTAAATATTGTGAATTTTGTCAATCATGCCATCGCCACATGCGGTTTTATATGTAAGAAAATACCACAATTTAAAAAAAAGTCATTGTAACCCTTTTCCGCACCCAATGATGCATAGGGAATCACTCATCACGCATCGCTCCTGTGCATGGACCAGCCTAGTGTCATATTAAATAAATATAAGTGGAAATTCACAAATATTTATTTTCATCCCATTAAAAAAAAAGTCCAGTGGGCTAGAACTAATTAATCTGCCAAAAATGTCAAAAATGTCGTAAATATCGTAAATTTTTTTGAAATATGTTTTTAACAATATAACTCATAATATAGCTACACATGAGTGCACTGAAATAAGAATAAAAACTCCTTCCTTCCTTGGAATTCGTTTAACAAAAAATCCTAGAACGAATGGTCTATTTTAAAACTTAGAGTCACTGACATTCTGATATATCGTCCACACACGTGTTTCACACTTTGCTCTATAAGGTACCTCCGTAGTATTTTAATAATCTCTGTAATGGCAGGATCTGCGCACGTTTCAAATTCTAGTAAGTACACGTTATGTTTTCTCCGAATCCTCTGGGATGCATGCGCGTGCTGAGGTTTTAATTGGATTTCAAAACATGTGATTAAAAGATTAACTTCGTTTTATTTAAGTTTTACCTGGTAAATACCACTTTTTCTTCAAATCTATAGTGACAATGATACGGAATGCATCGAAACAAGTTTCACAACAGATTTTAAGAAATGGTGGTATATACCAAGTAAAACTAAAATTAAAAATGTATATATTTTACCATTGAGTGACTGCTGAATAAATAATTTAAAAAAAATAACTTTCAAATATTTTTCTAAATAATCTTTAGACCAATATGAGACTAAATATTCTTAGATGGCAGATGATTAATAATAGCATACCGGACTTTTTTTAATTACTGTGTTTTCTTATTAATAATCCAGAGTGTGGCGATTGTATGACAACTGTACTTCAAATCAAAATCTTTGATCACAAATCTAAATTTATCATCTAAGTAGTTATTTATGAATAAAATAACTGGCCAAACAATAAGATAGTTTTTAAATTAAAGATTGCGTTTTCAGGTGTCTTCTAGTATGTTAAGTAATTCGGTAGAATCTTACGTAATATAAAATATTTTTACAAAAAATATCACTCAAACCAACCATTGCGAGGTTGAGAATAACATTTTTTGTGATGCATTGAAATACGTTTCATAATAGATTTTAAGAAACAGTGGTATTTACCAAGTAAAACTTAAATTAATAATGGTTAGATATTACCAAAGTGACTGCTGAATCAATAAATGAAATTAAAATAAAATTGTTTTACACCCCTGATAATTAATATCTTAAACATAACTAAAACTAACTAACTAACTTACCATCACGCCACTTCCCCGCAGGGATAGGCAGAGAGACTAGAACGCCACACCACTCTGTCTTTGCAAACATTCTTCGCCTCTTCCACGTTTATGCATCTCCTCATACATACCCGCCAATTGTTACGACTCCTTACCTGATCACTTTCAAGTATTTGGCATACCTGATCGTGCCACGTTTTTCTCGGTCTTCCTCTGCTCCTTTTCCCAATTACATTCGCCTCATAATTTTTTTTACCGTTCTTTCCTCACTCAATCGTTCCAAACCATCTCAACACACCTTTCTTAATTTAATCGATAACGCTTATCTCAGCTTTGCATTCCTTCCTTATTTCACTATTCGAACATCTATTATGCATCGTTTTGTCGCACATTCCTCTGAGAGATCGCATTTCGACTGTATCGCAATATCTTAGACATAATAATGACTAAAAGACATAATTATAACAAAAAAGAACACAAAAATGCATTTTTTGATTCCCTTATATTTTATTAAGTTGCTAACGAGATTTTGCTTTATCATCAGCCATATATGCAAATTTGTAAATATTTATATAAGTAACAAGCAATTTTGTAAAAATGACAAATGGCAAAGTAGCTGTCACAGTCGCAGATAAATTGGTGATAACACATTTTAACCCCGGCTCACATGCTTAATTTAAAACGTGCTTCCATGACGGCAGACATTTATTATTTTAGTATCAAGTAAGTGCTATCGCGAACGTGTATCTTTTTGCTGGACGGAAAATCGGGCGGTGGCCGGGTAGACAATGGTATTACATTAGACGACATGTTTTTTCATGAAAAATGTAAAAAAAAATATTGTCATGTCGACGAAGAAAGTTTACTTTTTAAATAAACAGGTTACATGCAAGTTTAAGGGTTGATTTATATTTTTATAAACTTAAGTTAAGCTTTTCATAGCTTTGTTGGGATTTACCACTGTAGATCGATTTTTTTGTTTGCATTTTTTTAAATAACATATGTAATACGAAATTTGATCTCCAAATTACTACTACCTTCAAAAAATATCACAAACAAGTAATGAATTATTTTCTTACGGCTAGAAAATGGTACGGTACATTTATAAAATTGCCATTTTTCACTTGTAAATATAAATAAAAAAGATTTCATCAATTATATTATTTTTTATTAAAAATTAACTAACAAATGGCTTTCCACAGGGGTAGGCAGAGAGACTAGAACGCTACACCACTCTGTCTTGCAAACTATCTTTGCCTGTTCCACATGCATACATCGACTTATACATCATACCATTTTCATACGATTTCCTCGGTCTTCCTCTACTCCTATTTTGATCAGATTTACATTCACATCACAAATTTGTTTAACTGGTCTTTTCCTTCTCATTTTTCCACATGTACAATCCAAAACAACACACTTTTCTTTATTTTATTCATAATACTTATCTCAGCTTTGGATTCGTTACTTATTTATTTTTTTAACAAAAATGTTAATAATATTGGTATATAACCACTCACCGATATTTTTATGTCTACCGGTTTCGAGACGTATCCGTCTTTTCGTTAGGACAATCACTACCACAGCATGCAAACAATACCCTTCACTACCATAGCACTATTTACACACTTAAAACTACACAAAATGTTTAACACATGCGATTTTTGGTCACACCAACATGCATTAAAGGTTTCAGCACAAACATGCGTTACGAGCCGAGGTTAAACATGCACTATGCACTTGGATTCATTGCTAATTTCACAATTCGAACATCTATTAAACATCAATTTTGACCCACATTCGTATGATTATCCCTAAAAAAATATTTCATGAGTAGCAGCTCCATTTAAATTATTTGACTTTTAAAAAAGATTAATTACTATATGTACGTGCATAAGGGCGCTAATATTCGTTCACGGAGTAAATCATACTTTTTACTTTCAAAGCACACAAAAGGGATTCTGGTTTTATGGTGGGGAGTTGAAATTTTCAGACAAATGTCTCCGGTAGTAAATTTTTAATATAACGCCATTCCTGTTTTTATCTTAATCCTCGTCCTGTTTAGTTTGTGGCCCCTGGTGAGGAGCGATGATTTTCAGCGCCTTTCGGCGTTTTATAAAGGCAGTCCACGTACAAGCGTAATTTTAATCATCTTCGTAAATACGAGTACCTACGTTAAATCTCGTAAAAGAAATCCATGAAATTTTTATAAAAATGCTATCTTCAGTTTCGATATTTTTCTATGGAACATACATATGGAGTCGATAAATACAACTTAGTTGGAGTAAGGTCCATACAATATATTGGCCATACCTAAATTAGCTACATATAACCAACTGTCTGATATGTATAAAATAGAAGCCAGTCAGGGATCCAAAATGATTGAACTGAAAAAATACTTTCTGGAAAGATATTTGAGTAAGTGATTAGTTATATTTTCTCTTTTGTTTCTTTTTAACATTTTACCCTGTGTTAGTTTTGTCTTATTTTTTTTAACTTTCTTGTTTGTGTTTCAGTGTGTTAATATTTTACTATTATTTTGAATATATTTTTAAATATCATTAAATATTTTTACTGTATTTCCACTCTTTACTTTTGTTTTTTTTGACGCATATTACTTTAAGTACAACATTTTGAGTGTGTCCAAATACAGGGTTTTCCAATAAGAGGTTTCATTTTGAATAGCCCGCTATCTGGGCAGCTGCCACTTTTGAAGCTGTCATCTTTTGACATTTGACAAGTAAAAACTACGCGATTAATAAAAATGCAATGATACACTCTTCAACAACGCATTGAAATCGTTAAAATTCACTACGGAAATGGTGAAAAATTTGCAATCACAGTTCGCGAAACTAAAGCACTTTTTGGTCGTCGTGAAGCGCCTTCTCGACCAGCAATAGTGAAACTATTTTCATATTATTTTTTGACATCTCATCAAAGAAGAAGAAGAATATGGAAGTCTGGGCATTTACGGGGCTGACGACCGTCATAAGCTGGTTTAAGTGATCACTTTACACACGTGTAACATTTACCAATTCTACCCATTATTGACAACCACACTATTAAAATTCTTGGAAGTTCTATATATGAACCAATTTCGAAACGTTGTTCTTGAATCACTAGAACTTCACTAGAGACATCTATTGGTGAAATGTAAAGAAGCTTTTTTTTACTTTAAGTACATTATTTTACTTTTTTTATTTTCTTAATTTTGTGTGCATAAAAAGGAATAAGGTACCTTGTTAACTCTTATCCTAAATGAGTAGAAATTAATCATCGGAAATATTGTATTTGTTACTCTTATCTTTGTAATACGTTAAAAAAAATCACAATCACTTTGAGAACGAATTGCTAACTTCGTGTTTGACACCAATTTAAAATACAAAATAGACCGTATTACTTCTCTGGAAACCAGAGCTGTACTCGGTTTGTTGATGCAAGGAGTATGATGCTGACATAAAAGCTCTGGCAAAGGGTAAAATATAGCCGAGATGCAAGCCCCTTTGGGCTATTTTTGTCCTTAGTGAACCCCGTACAGTATCGCACTAAACGGTGCTCTCGTTAAACCGATATTCTTGGGAAAGGCATTTTACATTTTAGAATACGTCATAAGTACTATAATTATTATGCAGATATACAGGGCATGCGCCATATACAAATACAAGAGCAGTGACTGTCCTATTTTAGTGGAATAAATCTTTAAAACTGAAAATGCGTCGGAAATGGTGGTGATCTTTATATTTTTATAAAGTACATCTTTTTTCGTATCTTTTAGTGACAAATGACGCGTTATAAGATACATGTTAAGATAATTATCTATCGCTTACATTTATTGATGTTTTGTATTTTAAAAACAATGTTATCAAGCACAAAATAGCGCATACAATACTTTATGGTATGGTAATATAACACTCTTTTTATCGTTGATAATAATAATAATAATAATAATAATAAATTTGGATAACTTATATAGCGCCATTTTCATAAAAAAAATACCTCAAGGGCGCTTCGTTCATCGTTTACTTTGTGTGATACCAAGTTTTGAAGTGGTATAACCCAAAGTGGACAATGAATGATAAGGAGAGATTTATTTTTATTAGATGAACTTTATTTCTTTCTGCTTTCCTTACTCTAAAACCTTACCCTTTTCATCCCCTTAAGTGGTATAATTATCGTTTGTGACTGTTTTGCTATTGAAATAATCAGTAATACTTCTTTTCAATACTCAGAATATTTTTTCTTAAATATGTAGAGCGATATTTTCATGCCTGAAATTAAACTGATACTTTTTCAGTTACTTGAAAACATAGTAGTTATTCAAGTATGTATATGTCTTGCGATTTTATCATGAGGCTGAATTCAGTGGTAATAATGAAATATAAATCGGAAAACTAACAAATAATTAAAAATAACTATCTTACCATCACGCCGCTTCCAACAGATGTAGTCAGAGTAAATATAACTCTTTACCAATCAACTTTTGAAAACAATCATTCTATTTTTTTCATATATTTTTAAAAGTAAACATTGTATTTTTTTTCTCAGTGAGGGAACACTTTTGTAATTTGTAATTATACGTATGATTAAACAAAATTTTATAAAGAAATACATCGGTTTGAGGGGGGATATTTTTTTAAACAACATTTTGAGTGTGTCCAAATACTTGTTCACAAATCTGGATTATCTCCAATTATATATTCAAGTACAACGATTCGAAATTAATTCATATATTATAAATAAAACTTCCAAGAATTTGAGTCTGGTGGTTGTCAGTGGTAGAATCTATAATTGAAGATAATCCAGATTTGTGAACAAGTATTTGGACACACTCAAAATGATGTAAATAAATTAACTGGTCAAATTAAAAGCTGAAATAATAAAAATGAAAATATTATTTTCATGGGTTTCTCATGTAGGTATGTGATTATAATCCAGTATTCGGAGTACTAATAAAAGAGTTTCTGCTCACTAAATAGCTTCTTTTCATCTCACCAATACATGTATATTGTGAAGTTTTAGTGATTCAAGAACAACGTTTCGAAATTGGTTCATATATAGAACTTCCAAGAATTTTAATAGTGTGGTTGTCAATAATGGGTAGAATTGGTAAATGTTACACGTGTGTAAAGTGATCACTTAAACCAGCCTATGGCGGTTGTCAACCCCATAAATGCTCAGACTACCATATTCTTCTTCATCTTTGATGAGATGTGAAAAAATAATATGTGGATATTTTTGTTTAAATTAACTAATTCATGGGATCGTATTTTTTATTTGCTTTTCACTTTGAATTGAAAAAGGAATAAAAATAGGTACAATCTTTAAATTTTATAAGACATCATACCTGGCCGGTTGAAAAGAATGGGTATATGTAGGTAGTATGTATTATCATGCCACATACCAAATTATTTATCCAGAAAATATTTCAGCTAGTGGGCCTATTCATATATACCCTTTAGCAATGAAAATGAGCAGTGAAATGATTCTAGGCTCTCCCTCCCATCTATCTTGTGGCATGCCGAGTATATCAGTAATAACAAACTTATTTTAATAAACCCGGCACACTTTTATTTCCACACGCTAACAGCCTCCCATAGGGCAACCATAAAAGCAGATAAAATACTAGTCACTGTAATGAGTAAAAAGGAAAATGTTTATCGTACGAATAATTTGTGCGCAGCGACAAAATAGTCGAGCCCTTTTTACAAAGGTTTCTTTGAAACTGTTTTTTTCTCTCGTGTAGGTAGAAAAATCTGTGGGTCTGGAAGAAAAATAAGGGGAAAATAAACATTTTGTTCAGGACTCGCATCAACTTCGCACGCATCGCGCCAATAAAACGTTATTTATTTTGTTATTCGAGGAAATATCGCTAACAATCCTCACATATACACATATGTATACAAAAGCAACACATCAAAGCAAACGTTTAGGGTACATCTTCTTTATCATAAGGGAATCTGGATTTTTTCTTTATAAATTTTATCGTGTATCTCAATTTCGTAAAATAATTTTATGATTCATATTACGTAAATAATTGAAAAATCCCACAACGGCATGACCTGTGAGTGGGTGTATAATTTTTGTGTTATACAAAAAACAATTTAGTAGAAAAGAAATTTTTAATAATTTAAAAATGGAAACAAGTGGAGGAATAAGAAGAACAGTTCAAAATGAATTCATAAATGAATAGCAATAAAAAATAAATAAGGGTACTGGACTGTGTTGAACAGTGTTATCTCAATCGTTAATTACATTAGAGCAATGTGATAAATTTTGCAATTCACATACGAGTCTCGGGTGATATAAAATAATTTCATTAATAAATGGAGTAAAGTATAAGAATAAAAAATAGGAAACAGATCCTACCCTCTCTTCATCGTTCAACGTCCCAAGGACACAACTCTAAGTTTTCAAACATAACCTCACATTGGAGTAATTAAAATTATGCGGAATGAATCGAAACACGTTTTCTCACAACAGATTTTAAGAAATAGTGGTATTTACTAAATGAAGTTTAAAGTAAAAATAATACAATATAACACTTCTTGCCACGGAAGTCTGTTGGGGTCGGCTCTTTTCGACGTAGGAATGCATACTCTGCTCTTCCCTATGTCGTTTTCATCCATATATATATACAAACAAGATGAAATTTAGATATCGGATAACCTATGGAGATCACATTTATCTACGGTTTTTGTGAATCCTCACTAATATGTTTTATTTATTGTTTCACTTTGTGGTAAAACATGATGAAATTGTAATGGAAAACACTTGTTTTTAACCATATCAGTTTATTTTAATATAACGACATCTTCAGGTCTAAATATAATTTTTATGTTAGGACCTGAAGATGAAAGAATAGCTTCTAAAATTAGTCATTACAATAAAATAAACTGAAGTGTTTAAAAGCAAGTGATTTTCTTTTACTATCACATCAAAATGTAAGTATACCATAATACACAAAAATAAAAATCTTTAGGCAAAGGATTTTTTTAGTTCAATGTTTTTATTGGATAATAAAATGAGTCCCAGAAAAATTCAAGGTGTGTAAAAAATCTTTTTTGCTGCATTCAAATTATACATTGTACACATATTCAATTCCGGGCATCGTAAAATAGGAGTTTAATATTTTCCCATCCGAGTGTACTAGAAACGTATCGCTTTCGGAAAGAGGAGATTGGGAAATAACTGGGAGTGCTAGGTGACATCTTGAGCCAATCGCGAAACGATGGAATAACATTTTTTCACAATTTTCAATTTCCCCTTTCCCGCGGGGTCGCGGGGCGGAGGGGGGCGGGCGGCGGGGCAAAGGAAAACTTTCGATAATGCTCCGCTTGAAGAGAAATGTTTTTCCGTGTGGAGCCAATATGGAATGGCACATAAATATCGTTTGTTTATTATTCGATATATTCTTATATTTTCGGTACAACATGTGTTATTCTATCGTAAATCATGGAATATCTTTAAATCGCGTGAAAATATTACACTTATCCTCTCTTCATCTCAGCAAAAACTATTAGTTTTGTAAGATATTTAGTAAATATTAGTGAAAAATCTTAACAACGTTTTGCGTGTGTCTAAATACTTGTTCATTAATTTGGATTATCTCCACTTAGGAGTTATTTTTACATTTTGACATCTCAACATAGATGAATATTTATTGACTATTAGACAATATTTCCTTACAATATTTTGAGTGTGTCCAAATAATTGTTCACAAATCTGGACTATACTAATTTATTCTCAACTCAGATTTTATTTTTACATTTTTGAAATCTCAACAAAGACGAAGAAGAATATGCTAGATCGTTTGCAAAAACAGATTGGTGTGGCATTTATTCTCTCTGCCTATCCCTCCGGTAAAGCAGCGTGATGGTTAGTAAGTTAGTTAAATTAAAATATTAAAGTCCACCTTTGGAGTAAATTAGTTACCATGTTAAGCTACAGTGCAAGAGGCACAGGTAAAAATCCAAAAAAATGTAGTAGTTGTAATGACGTATAGTATTGTTTGCAACCTGCTGTAGTAGTTGTCCTGACGAAGAGAAGAGAGCGTCTCGAAACCGGTTGATATAAATCTCAGCGAGTGATTATATATTAGCATTATCAACATTTAGTTGTAGTAATATCTTGACTGTGGAATTAATGAAAAGGAACATACTATATTTCAATGTTATTATGATTAATATCGTTCTATGATGATTATTTTGATGACAGTACCACCTGATACTAGATCAGATTTGTAGAGATGTACCCCTTTTCTATGATTATTCATAGTCGCTATTACATTCACAATATTAAGTCACTATTTACAATTGTGTCTGTTTGTAAACGCCGTAATGAATACGATCGTACATATTGTCATAGGTGCCAAACTGCTGTAATTAGAATTGATTCTGAATAGGACACTTTAATATGCAATCCGTTATCGCCGACTGATTACAGATGACTCAATTACTGTAAGGAAGCTAAATGGAAAGCCAAACAAATAGAGGAAATGGCCCCAAAATTGGAGACAAATACCATTTACGTTTCAGCATTTCTACAGTTTTATTAACCCTCCACACGTTTACGATGGATGACGTTAAAATATGTTTTTGAGGTTATTATTATTTAAAATATTATATAAATTAATTGGGTAGTTAGTAGATTAAAACAGCCATAACGAGAGAAATCTACAAGTACAAAAAATTATAAGAGGCGTACATCCGATAGACGGCAAGAGAAGAAAAATATATTAAATTCATGTAAATGAGATGATACAAGATGATCAGTTATTTCATAGTTGTCAAAATATATTGATCAATGTTCACCATGAATTAATTAATAATATTTTTTATATATTTTTTATTCCAGCTCGACTAAGTGATGGGTACAATACATAGTCAGCCATATATGTTTTACAACTATGGTATTATGTAATGAAATTAAAATAATTAACAACAAAAAGAAATAACGTAAATATAAATAAATTTTGGAAAAATGTTGTTAAACATTACATTTGTTCATCAAATATTACCCTGGACTGGTACCTGAAGCGGAGGGCTGATCACATTTCTTTCGTGTTTTCACAATCAAGATAACACTGCGTTTAGATGATGCAATGCCTTATGCACGATTGGGGTGCGGATAAGGGTTTGAAGAAAAATAAGATTTTAGGTTATGATTGATCTGGTCGTGCCAAGTCTTTTTAGACCGTCCTCGTTCTGTTCTCCCGTTTACATTTGACAAATACACTTTCTTAGTTATTTTTTCGCCAGCCATAAAGTATATAATCAGTAAAAAAATCCAATATTATATTTGACTTCTCATCTATTAAATTCAACAAAGCGTAAAAAAATTCACAGACAAAAAAAGTTGTCGAAGATATCGCATTTTTTTCTGAGAGATTTTCTAAAAACTTTATAGAAATGATTTTAAGTTAACGTCAACTTTTTTATGCTATTCATATTCAATTTGCAAATCAAACAGCTTTTTTCATATATTAAGAAAATCTCTAACCTTTGTCTGACATTATGTCAAAATCACAGACAATAAATATTTAAAAATTTGATGAAAATAATAAAAATCGAGAAAGAAATATGATTCAAGAATTTGTGAATGTCGAAAATAAAGGCTATTTATACGTATATATATATATATATATATATATATATATATATATATATATATATATATATATATATATATATATATATATATATATAAATATATATATATATATATATATATATATATATATATATATATATATATATATATATATATATATATGTATATATATATATATATATATATATATATATATATATATATATATATATATATATATATATATATATATTTATACATATATATATATATATACATATATATAAATATATATATATATATATATAATATATATATATATATATATATATATATATATATATATATATATATTTATATATAATACATATATACTTATACTTATTCTTCCTGTTCCATCCCAACTTATCGTCTTATCGACTTTTGGGACTCCTTTTGGGACTTCCTTGTCCTCAAATCGTAGGACTTTCATGGGCAACGTCACCTAGGCTATACCTTTAAATCATGTTTTCTTTCAGCAGTAACCGTGAATTCTTTGGTCTTCCTGTAGATGTCTTTTGAGGAAGATTCGTGGCGACCGCATGGTTTATAATATGATCCGGTTCTCTGCGTCCTATGTGTCTCAATTGCCTTTCCTCTACCCGTTGCACTTTTATGTTTATATATATATATATCTTTGATTTAACTTTATTTTAAAACATAATATTATGTCTTTCAATACTTTTGAACCATACACGTTTTATTTATTTTTTATGTAGGCTTGCGCTTTCTTTGCGTATATTAGCGCCGCTATACAAGGGTCCCTCAAGAAGACGTCCAAAGTACCTCAAGTGTCAAAGTTTCTTCCCGGGACAGTTCGGGTCTGCCCGGGACAATCCGGGATCTTCCCCTAGACCGTGCCGGTCCACGAGCCGTGATTAATTAGGCGCAACCCACATATGGCACGTGCTAATTAAGATGTACAAGAATGTTTGTAGAGAGTTTGAGCCGGACTTAAAGTTTGGGCAAATTTACGCATACGATTTTTGTAATGAGTTCAAACTGAAGCGTCGAGTTTTGAAATTGAGAAACATATTTGACTTACAATTACTTGACCTCTTCTAATATTTGTCTTACTTCTATAGTACTTATATATACCTTTTTATGAATATAATATATTATTAGATTTTTTGAGGAATGAAGAGATAAGGCGTAGGACGCAGCAAATCTTGGTCACAACTGTCGTCAAGAAAAGGCGATTCAGTTGGCTTGGCCATGTACTCCGCATGCCTCCTGAGAGCCTTAATCAAGCTTGCCTCTTTTAAAAGGCATCAGGTTCGCGCCGCCCAGGACGACCACTGCTGACAATTCGTCGGCAGTTCTCGTCAGAACTTCGGGACGCGGATCTGACTTGGGAGGATGCAAGGGAGCTGGCAGCCGACTGAAAAGCCTGGAGACAGTTTGTGGACTCCATATGCTCCACCTAGGGAGCGGATATGGTTATTATTTTTTTATTTTTTTTTTATTTTTTAAATAAAATTGCTAACTTAAGTTTATTATAATTTTACTATAATTTATACATAATAGACTACTTCATTATTCGAATTTCAACAACAGTTTCTAGTTGTAGTAGTAAAAAATTAAACCTATTCTTGTTAACACCAGACAATCCCCACAAATCCTAAACTCCTTTGTTCAAGATGCGATTAAACTCAAGCCTGGATTAATACTATGTGATTCTTAGCGTAAAATCTTTGGTTTATGTTAAACAGGGATATGATCATAACATAAAGGGTAAAAGCTCGGTCTTAAGATAAGCCATGCTGCCTTTTGCGCAATAAAAACATTATGATGAAATAGCACTTGTATATTATTTCTTTGAAAAAAATTGCACTGCCATATTACTGCGGATACCAAAAAAAATATTTACCTTAAACTTGAAAGTTTTAGCTTGTAGTGTAACTATAATTATAATTATACATGTTGTTATACCTCTTTGCGTACTGAGTAATATGTAGGATTATGAAATTACATATTAATTAATAATAATAGCAAAATAAAGTACCATATCATTTGCAGGTTCAGGTGAATTGAAAATATGTGTGGATTATATCGCATAACATACTCCCTTATATTATTTATTGATTCGGCATTAACTTTGTGGAATGACATGATTATTTTTATAAAAATTAAACACTTGAATAATCCACTTAATTGAGTTTTATTTTTATTTACGACTAGTTTCGAAAACGACAATTGTTTTCATCTTCTGGTACAAATTAAAACTAACGAATAAAAATATATTTAGGTGTATATATAGGTTAATAAATATAGGCAGGGGGGTTAAGGAATATATACCCTTAACTAAAGATATATTTTCCGAACTCATTATAATTTGCAAAATACATATTTGTACTTACGAAATTGATTCGACTCTTGCGAAACGTAGGTACTAAGTTCCTGCCTAAAATTTACAAGTAACGCGAGATACTATATTATGCATGAGTTACACCTATTCAGTTTACCTTACGAACAAATTCTCTCACTGGAGAACGTAGATAATACGGCAACCGTACCATTATACTTGTTTCGGATGCGTTGACTGATCGTAATGTAAGGAAGCTTATTCGTTCCTGCTACCATCGATGCGTTAAATTTAATCTTAATCATAATGTGTATCTACCCGTCTGTATAAATTTACAGAAATTTCAATATTTTCAAGGACTTTATGCAATATTTGACGGGCAAATGCCTTAAGGCTTAATATACGATAAATCGCAACATCATTTTCTTCAAACCATGGTAAAATTTCACATACCTTAATGAATTTTTTGATTTAAATACCGTTTTTGTATCAAAAAATATTTTCTTCAAAACAAATAAAGGGTCCGCCAAATAACATTTTTTTTTTGAAAATGGGGCGCAAAACATCGAGTGTAGCTTCGGCTGTGTGGCACGTAGCGCCGTCTTGTTGAAACCAAATGTTGCCAATATCCTCCTCTTCAATTTTTGTGAACAAAAATCCGTTCAACATGGCCCGATAACGATCGCCATTGACTAACGGCCACTCCTTGCTCATTTTCAAAGAAAAATGGCCCAATTATGCCTCTGGACCAAAATCCGCACCAAACAGTGACTCGTTTTGGGTGTACCGGCTTTTCAATGTATGCGTGCGGGTTTTCTGTGCCCCAAATACGACAATTTTGCTTGTTTACATACCCGCCAAGATCAAAATGAGCTTCATCCGAAAAGATGATTTTTTTGGCAAAATCGGCATCTTCTGTAAGTCGAATGTCGCAATATTTCCCAGCATTGTTCAAGCGTATACACAACCATATTCGCTCAGCGGAAGAATAAAACTAATTATCTGTCAAATCAGACATGAGCTAAGTGTTATCATTCACGAAATAAGCACTAGTTGAAAAAAAAAACTTTAGATGGCGGACCCTATATATGGTTTTGAAAAAAAATATTCTGTTATTGAATGGAAAAGAATTTTTTTTTTTTTCGCGTTCTGAATTTGAACGTTTAAGATCTCAGCCTTAAACGATTATTCCACACCGGAAATTACTTTATTTAAAGTGATAAATCAGAAACTGTTTAAATTTAAATTAGAAGGCAAAGAAAAGAACTCTCTCTTTTCAAACATTTTTGCTTTTTCCACATTCATGCATCTCCTCATACATACTCGCCGATACAACCCGACCACTTCTTATAACGTCTTGCCGCACATTTGTCTAAGAGAACGAATTTCAACAGTTTTTTTTTGGTCAAATTTCATCCTTTTTTTGCAAACACCATGCTTCACTTCCATACATTAGGGTTAAAACCCTTGTTAGCCCCGTTGTAAGCCCCGTAAATGTCCAGACTTCCATATTCTTCTTCATCTATGTTGAGATTAAAATAGTAAAATAAAAGATTATTAAAACAGTGTTTTTCTAGTTTTCTCGTTATACTTATATGTTATATGATGGAATTCGTTTTCCCTTATACCTAAACTTTTTTATAGTATCAATATTCATCTTCCACTCGGGGCATTAAGCGACTACCTTGTAATGCTCATTCATATGACAATGGCTTTAACACTTTTCATCCTGGCATATCATTATTGTAGGCGGCTGAAATATATATCATAACGCGTTGAGTGCCGCCATGTGGCGCACTTGTGTATTATTCTCGTATCATTATTCTCCCGTAGGCGGTTACTTAAAGAGAGCCGCTCACTTAACATATGGCAGAGACACGGGACATTTGGCAGGATAATGGCCCACAATATCTGTATTGTACTTTTACCTTATAACGCAGTAATAGCGTCTCATCGGAATGAGATATTCGCCCCATCGCCCCTTTGATCTTTAGCAGATGATATGACGTCTCGTTGACGTTTGTTTAATAGGTTCGTTATAATTATTTTTTAATTATTATTATTTTTGTATAAAGTTGTTGCCAGAAACTACACTTGGATGGCTTGACTCTGTACAAGACGGATTCATTAGTTCTTTAGACACGTTACGCGTAGCAACGAGGAGCCTAAAACGACTGGTTGTGATCGGTAGTCTGGAGGAGAAGAGAGGGAGAAGAAGATCCCACATGATGGACCGATCAAGTTAAGTCAGCATCAGGTGCCTCGGTGGTTGGAGCGCTACGTGCAGTGTAATCAAGGGATAACTGGAGAAGAGCCATTGCTTCCACATTGGTCACAACCCAACCCTCAGTAATGAGGAATAAGACGGAGAAGAAAAATTGTAAAATGTACAATTATATTTCCATATGTTGCACTGGATCAGATAAAACGGCATTTTCTTAGATTGATTCAGCAGTCACATTGTGGCAATGCCTGTCCACTTTCAATTTAAGTTTTACTTAGTAAAATACTATTTTTTCTTCAAATCTATTGTTTCACATGTTTTAATGGATTTCGCATCATTTTTGAACACCATACAGTATTTGAGAGAGACAGAGAGAGGAAAATAAGGAATAAAAGTCAGTAAAAATCAGTAAAAATGGTTCCTATTAAACAAAAAATATATAATTTTAGGCTTTCTTAATTCTTAATTTGTTTTTACACAAAATATTTGTTTAAATATAAATTTAAATTAAAAACTTATTTGTCTTCAATAGTACAATTCTATTTTTAAATCCTGATATAAAAGCTTCAATAGATCAAACAAAAAACAGCAATAGAAGAAACTTGAAAAACTAACTGAATAAAGGATTCAAATTTATTTATAGTTCATAGACATTTATTAGAATTATTAAGACAGATCCAAAGCCTTTTTATTAAAGAAAGTGAAGTGATTTATAAATATTTCTGTGAAAATATTGAATTTTTATAAGAGATTTCTTTTGTAAATATTTTAATCAAATAATAAATAAATAACATGTATTGATGTTTGATGTTTACATTTTCTGTGTAATTAATATTAATTAGGTTTTTTTATTTGAATTTTATTTTTACTTATTTATTTTTTTTACAAAAATGTTAATAATATTAGTATAACCACTCACCGAATTTCATTTGGAAAATAACGCTTTTTTTGTATTTCTATTTTGATATACGTTTAGATACAATTTACGTCATTATCTAGTATCGAAATATACCGTACGCTATTTTAAGGTGATGGTGAATGCATCGAAACACGTGCCTAAATAAATTTTAAGAAATAATGGTATTTACCAAGTATAATTTAAATTTTCGCTTAAAGATACTTTGTGGCACATTTTATAAACCTTGTTAAATTAAACAACTTTGTTTTAACCACTTTTTTTAATTATAAGTACACTTTAACCTACCGGTTTCAACAAGAACCTTGCAATCATCAGGGTTTATTAAATTCTAAAAGATTAGAAACATTAAAATACTCATAATTGATTACATTCCCTTACCAAAAACTTCCAAACACTCCGTAAAAATTCCAAATGTTATTTTTATTGTGCATTGCCTAGCAACTCAAAATAACAATTACGAATGGAATCATCCAAAAACAGTATAGTAAAAAAGTGGTTTAAACAAAGTTGTTTAATTTTATAAGTTTATAATTTAAATAATAAATGGGAAAGATGTGACTGGTGAATCCATGAATGAAGCGTTTTTAATGTATTAGTATTAATTCATTTTAAATATTATTTTAAATGTCAAAATATTTAGGGCGCAAAAAGGACTTTCAATTCAAAAATGTAATTCTTTGTTTTTCTTAGCGGAATCAGGAAATGAAATAAAATAATGGTGGTAATTAGAAGGACCACATATTTTTACATTTATTCCGTTTTTGTATTTTTCTTGCGCTTAATCTTGTATCACCCCCTCCCTTCCCCATCACTTCCGCGTCTCCCGTTGCCAAGTGGCGTTCAATTCACGGGTCGTTTGAACAAAAACAGGAAACACTGCCGGGGCCTACAAATTATGCGTGAAATTTCTAGAAATGCTGTTCCGGTCATGAGATTTACAAATACAGTTGATATTTGCGATCCATTTAATGTTTGGTTACGTTCACGTTATACCGGGGTGTGGGGAACACTCGCTAATGACCGCTCTAAATCAACAGTAGGCACTCGAATTCTTTCGATACGTTTTCAAAGCTGCTAAAATTAAAATGATTGTTTTAAATTAATTATAATATTCTGGTTTGATTTTTTTTTTTTAATATAAACTTAAAAGTCTAGGTTATAAAGGATACTTAAACATTTTCAATTAATTGAAAATGTCTAAAAAAAACTTACACACATTTAAAACACTGTTTTTCAAGACAGGACACATAAGGTGGCTTGGTGGGTCTCTGCGAAAAAAAAAATATGCTTATGAAATTTAAAATGAATCTATTTATATGTTTGTATTATTAAAACATACCTGCTCCCTTTGTGGAGCATATGGAGTCCGCAAACTGTCTCCAGGCTTTTCTGTCGGCTGCCAGCTCCCTTAGGTCTTAGCTTATCCTCCCAAGGTCAGGTTCGTGTCCCGAAGTTTTGACGAGAACTGCCAACGAATTGTCAGCAGTGGTCATCCTGTTTATAAAACATATACATATGTAGTTAACAAATTAATTAAAAAAATTAAAGTATGTTTGTTGGCAAAAAAAAGGAAATTA
This sequence comes from Brachycentrus maculatus, assembly GCF_059751285.1. Classification (NCBI taxonomy): domain Eukaryota; kingdom Metazoa; phylum Arthropoda; class Insecta; order Trichoptera; family Brachycentridae; genus Brachycentrus; species Brachycentrus maculatus. The sequence goes on along the minus strand of NW_028281008.1, from coordinate 1,900,968 downwards.
AATGGGAAAATGGCTGAGGGGAGAGAGGTAGAGAAACTTAGGAATGTATGATATGATAAATATATATATATGTGTGTGTGTGGGTATGTATGTGTGTGTGTATGCGCATAAATAAATAAGGTATGCTTTTACAAATACAGCAAAAATGAAAATGAAAACCAAAATGGTAAAAAGGACAATAAGAAGATCATTAATCGTAATCTAAACTCTGTATTTTAAAGTATACTAAAAAAAAACAAAAAAACTGAACTTATAGAAATAAGCTGATAAGTGAGAGGTTAACTTGAAACAGCAAAATTAACTAAAGCAGACTCAGAAAATAAATAAAACAGGCTTAAACATATAATTTATATCTAGAGTCTGTCAAAAGCTCGTGATATATTATACTACAGAATTAATCAAATATAACTCATCCATCAGATTTTTTGCAAAGATTATATAGATTATTTAATATACATATATATTTTATGGAACTTATTTCTAATGACATTAAAATGACTTGATAACTTTTAATTTCGGGATAAAATGATAAAGTCTCCTGGACTTACAGTCGAAATATTTTACTTGGCTCAATTTTACCATACGATATTTTTGAGAGCGTTTATTTATTTTATGCGTTTTCAGCTAATGTAGCCAACAGTTTTATCAAATTCAATTCTCAGTTAAGAGCTTGTTTTCTGATATAAAAATTGCAATGCTGCTAACAATTTTTCCGTTTTTGGTAGTTTTCGCATTTTTGTGCTTTCTTAGCGATTAACTAATTGGCATGTTTTGCAGAATTTCATGTGGATATTTCAGAAAAATTATGTATTTTTGTTATTTTTCACAGTCTTATATTATAATAAAAATCTTTTTCCAATAAAATAATAGACAATATACTACTATAACTAACTAAAAGCCATTTTATTCTTTAGTAGACCCTTGTTTATGCCACTATAACAATAGACTAATGATACTAAAACGCATAATTGGCGGGCAGCATCAACTTGCAAATTCTGGCGAATACTTTTAATTTGTCTTAAATTTACCCTTATATGTTTTAAAGAATTAAATTAAATTTATCACACGTTTGGATTTACAAACTTGTATTTTATCATATATAATCAAAATTAGATTGGCAGTGACAGGTTTATTGAAAGCTTTTAAATATAAATTCATAGTAAAATCGGGAAATAATTTTATGTTGTTTCACATTTTCAATAAATTTCGCAACTTAGTAAAAAAATTTGCTTTGCAAAAGCAGATTTGTCAGGAAGCCTAGATGCTTCTGTATCAGATCTCGGCATGCGGTGGGACAGCTTTCAATTATCACATGTTTATACGGAAACATATAAAAAAAATCTAAAATTAAAATAAAAGGTATCTACACTACGAAGTTTAAACAGTTATAAGGTCCTTACGATATATTGTCCATACCCAAATTAACCAGCTGCCTGACATGTATAAAATAGAACCCAATCAAGGATCCTAAAAAAAATTACAAAAAAATAAGTTATATTTTCTCATTTGTGTCCTTTAACACGCTTCTTACATTATGTTTTTTAACACGTTCTTACTTCACTCGTTTATTGTTTTATCTGTGTTAGTTTTGTTAAATTTTTATATATTTTTTACTTTCTTATATGTGTTTCAGTCCTGTTAACCTTAATCCCATCTCTCAAAATGAGAAATGGAAATTATAAAACATACATAAGTCATATATTATATAAATGACTTATGTTTGTTTTAAAACAAGCAAATAAATGATATGTAAACAATAAAATGTTAATTTCCGTATGTAATCGATGCCAGTTCGATATTCGTCTATTTTTAAACAGCTCCAGCCGAGAGAGTCTAGGAGTCTAGATCGACCGGATTGGCATACATTATGCAGCCGTGTCGGACATTATGCAAATTCCTCCGGGCTTTCCTGCTCTCCTGACATGGGCAACAGATGGTGCCCGAAGGAAAGCAACGGTCAATCGTAGGCAGAGAGTAATGGAGGTCGTTTGTGGGGAAATGTCACTTCCTTGTGCTGGGTATGGCGAGGGTGCTTCGCTAAAATAGAATATCGGAATAAATCATCTATGTATACACAATATGAATTGTATAATACTATCACAGACTATAATATTATCGATTTATAAGCGCCAACCAGTTTTCGTCTTATGGTCAGCATGCTCGACTACCACACTGGAGATCCCGAGTTCGCTCCCTAGGGAGGGTCAAATAAATACAAGATATTTTTTCACACTTGCGTTTATTCAATATTTCTCTGGATTGGTACCTGAAAGGGAGGGCTGATCACTTTTCCTTAATATATTAACGGATCAAGATAACACTGAGTTTATATGATGCAGTGCCTCACGCACCATTGGGGTGGGGACGAGGGTTTGAAATGAAGAATAAATCAAAATATTATCAGATTCTAGATTGTTCATCTTGCGGATGATACAAGCAAGGGTATGAAGAGAGAATTGAACGCCTCACCACTCTGTCTTTGCAAAACATTATTCACCTCTTTCATACTCATGTATCTCTTCATACTCGTTCATACTAGCCGATTATTCCGATTCAGACTTTTACAGGATTTGTGAGTACGCTTATGAAGACTAAATATATTAAACTTTTACATTTATGCTTTTTTATGGAAAGCTGAAGCATCAAAACACATCAATATTTTTTTTAAAAGGGATGATGAAAACTTCGTGCTTTAGGTATTCTAATGTTAAAACAATACATGATACAAATTTACACGTCTCCAGAAACCATGTAGAGGAGCAGCATTGTCGCATAATTTGCAGGTAAATGTCTCGTTTCACCCTATGGTAATCTAAATTAAATATTAATTAATGGTTATGAATAATATAGTATCCTCAAATCGAGCGGGTCTTATGCCTGTACCTGGGCTAGACGCGCCGGATGGGGGTGGGTCGCCACAATGTGATAATGTCATACAATATTAACGCAAACAGAACAGGGTTAAAGCAATTATAATACCGGTCGAGCGGTGCAATTATATTTGCACCCAGAAAACTCTAATATTTCCAGTAATACTGATTAGGTCAAATTAACAAAATTGTAACCTAATTATTTTATTTGAATTTTGATTAAAAAAAAAACATAAATTTAATCACTTTTATATTTTTCACAAAAATGTTAGTAGTATTAGTTTATAACCACTCACAGAGATTTTTTGTCAATAGGTTTCGAGACGTACCCGTCTCTTCGTTAGGACATTCACTAGAACAGCATGCAAACAATACTACAAAACATCACTATGGCACTATTCACACACTTATCACTAATCAAATGTTGATCACACGCAATTTTTGTCGACCCGAGGACCAACATGCACTAAGGATTGCAGAACAAACATGCACTAAAGGCCAAAGTCCGACATGCACTAGGGATGTTAGTCAATGTACGTTGGGTTTATATAGGGTTAAATCAAATTTAATTCAAGTAAATGCTTTAAACATTGATAATATTGAGAATATTATACTATGCATTAACCAAAATTTACCTCTTCCGTTTTAAAATTAGACAAAACTCTTTTGGTGAATGTGATGAGACGTTCTCATGTTTATTTTATTTAAATATTTATTTTATATTTATTTTTATATGACCAGAGTCGCAAGTTTTTCGTTTTTGTAAATTAATCGTTAAACAAAATTTAAGAATTCTATAATCTGAGTGTCAAATTCGAGACAGAATTTCACTCGATCTTTTATTTTTTTCAGAAAGATTGTAGACTGTTTAAAACTTTTAAGCTTCAACGATTTATATATGTACTTTTGTAATTAATTTTTGTGTACAAATTAATATTTTCAACAAAATTTACCGATGTATTTATGAGAAATTATCAATAAAAGTACAAAATGGCAGTCACCAACACATACATTTCGACTTGACCTCAAGTCAAATATGCTTAGCAAATTTCGTAATCTATTGTATGTAGATATTGCCAGTATGTGGGTTGGTACCTTGGCAGTAAAGCCTCTATTTTCAGTGTGGCTTCAGATCTTCGTGAGGGTAGTTCTATGGGGGATAGGAGGATATAATATTCATTGATTCCCATACTAAATTCCCTTGCTGTTTCCTCAGCACACAACCTACATATTTCAAAGTGTGGTTGATACCAAAATGTGAAAGAGCTTTTGAAATTGTTGTCTGTTTTTATATCATACATGTAATTCACGCTTTCGTCAAAGATTTGTCTAGAATTATAAAACGACTCAGAGATGTAAAAAAATATGTCCTTCTATTATCTTTAATTTTTCAATTAGATTAAAAACTACGTTCATAAATTTGCTTTTTTCTTTAAAAATATAATTTCATTCTCATAATTTCAGTCGTTATGGATACTTTATCGCTTTTGTGAGTGAGTATATTGTGCTAGTTGTTTTTATGATGTATTGGAGCTGAAAGAGAGGTATTTCGTTTTGATATTTCTGGAGTAATTAATTTTTTCAGTGACAATGTCTTCAAATATAAGCTAACAAGATTTTTTATTAAATATTTTTCTTCTAACGACAATCTTCATTTCTTTGGTATGTTACTTAAGTTTCCTTTGAAAAAAATTACCCTCTTATCACTATTTTTATCTGCAACAAGTTCCACTTTAGTAGTATTACACAAAGTGAACAATGAATGATAAAGGGAGTGTTATATTATCATACCACAAAGTAAACAATGCTTTTAACATACAAAATATAAATATCACATAAAAATACAGTGGGATTGGATAACATATAAAAGTGAAATTAATTTAAAAAAAAACTAAAAATATGTTTTCAAATATACATATTTACATGTCATAACACCTACCTCATCATTTGGTTCTTTTTATGTAACACGCAGAATAATGATGAATTTAAAATACTGATGAAATAAATTAAGTCCTGCTCACGTGGTGGAATGTGCTTCCCACAATTGAATTTGTTAAATGATTGCGGTCCTGATATTGATTACAGATTTGTTATGAAGTTGACAATTTCATTACTGCTACAATTGAAATTAGTTTTTCATAATTACCTCGAATTTCAGTTTATATCACAATAATGCTCAGAAAATGTGTACGTGGATTTGATTTTATTATAAACCAACCACCGATTACTCATAATTGAATTTTCTTTTTAGCTAATTTCACTAAACTAGCAATTATCTAATTGACATCATTTTAGGTGTGTTTAAATCCTTGTTCACTTATAAAGTTGAATTATTATTAGATTAAAACCAATATTTTTAGCTTATCCACTTTTTTTATTTGACCAGCGACCGGGTTTCGTCGTTACCGACATCATCAGACTGGTGATGTCGGTAACGATGTCTGATGATGTCGGTAACGACGAAACCCGGTCGCTGGTCAAATAAAAAAAGTGGATAAGCTAAAAATATTGGTTTCAATCTAATAATAAATTAAAAATGCAATTTCCTCACGAAGTGTCAGTGGATAATATAAATCTATAAAAAAGTTGAATTATATGACATATACATGAGTTCCAAAAAGTTGAGTAGCGTGGTTGTCAATTATGGGTAGAATAGAGAATCTTACACGTGGATAAATTAATCACTTAAACCAACATATGATAGGTCTTAAGGCGTGTAAATACCCACACATCTTCTTCATCTATGTTGAGATGTCAATTTTTACTAATTATCAATACGGTGGTGTATAATCCAGTAAATTTGTTTTTTTATACCTAGTTTGATAAATTCATTGGTAATTAAAACATGAAATTCTAACCCTGTTGCGTTAGCCGCCATCTTTAATTTTCAGCTTAGTGTGAAGTAGGTAACAACCAAACTTGTCGCAAATTTAATTCATTACAACCCTCTCATAAAAAAACCCTATTCGTTTTATTTTGATCTAAAAAAAGGTGAATTTCGATACTTGTACATGGTGTTTCGTGAGATCAAAAATTTTTCAAAGGATGTCCTCTTCATAATGTAATGTAATTCTTTTACTTTTTTTTAACAATCTTTTAACAATGAGATTGTATTTTCACCCATGAAATATGTAATTCGTATTATTTTATTAATTTCTCTCATTAAATACAAATAATATTCAATTAATATCCAACAGACGAAGAAATGTTTTTAAAAATAGTAATATGGAATGTGTCGTGTCGTAGTTCCGTGGTTGGTGTCGTGGACTCGGTCAGTCAGAGTTTCTCGGTTCGATCCCACTCTACCACAATTTGACACCTATTTCTAATAATGAGCCGCTTAGGCTCACAGAAAAGTATCAAATTGAAATATTTGTGTAAATAATAAAAACACAAATATTTCCCTTTTTAAAAAAAATCTTGGTAATAACAGTCTTACGACTTGAACTGGTTTAAGCGATCACATTATTAATTGTCTAACATTTACCATTCTACCCTTTGTTCGTTTTTATTGAACATCCTTATGGTATATATCCTGCGTAAAAAGGAACCATTCAATTACGAATCGAAAACGCCGTCAGGATTTTTAAAAAAAATGAATAACCCGCAAAGCGTTTATTTTATATACTTGTCTGTAGGTAGGATAGTAAGGATAGGAAAGGTAAATGTGAAAAATTCATCACAAACACTCAGACCAATTGAAAATAAATCTTTCTTGAATTCATTTTGCAATTGGCGGGAATCGAAACCGCGACGCCAGTTTCGCAGTCGAGTGTCTACCCAACTACGCCACGGCACCTGTCGTGATAAACCTAAAATGTTTGTCATTATTAATACTCCATTTTCCGAATCACATATTTAATGGAATGAATTAAATCATAATTATTTTTGTCATAGGATGTGGTCAGCAAAAACAGTTCTGGAATGCCCATGTCAATAGAATGCAAGAAAATAGACTGACGTAAGTTGCTCTTCAAAAGAACCCAGACAAAAGAAGACTAACTGACAGACCTCCAAAGCGATCGATCGAGATCCTCGAATTTATAAAAAAGATGAAGAAGAACAAATTATTTATTTAACTATTTAAAAAAAATGTTGTTTTGACTTTGTGCTTTGCAATATTTCGGTCTCACGCAAAGTAAACCATTAGTAGAAAACAAACATTTAAAAATAATTTCCCATAAGCTTTGACCAGAGTGTAATATTTTGAAGGTGTGTTTGTAGAGTTCCCTGTCGAGATGTATAAGCCCTACGAAAAACCATCTTTGAGCTTTAAAAAACACAAACAAACCACTTGATCCCTAGTTTTGTGATGTTTGTATACACTACCGCCACGCCGCAGTATTCAAACAATACTGTTACAGGGTTGACGCAAAAACCTACTTAAAAAATCGCATTAAATAATAAAAAAATAATTCAAAAATGATCATTTATGTAGCGCCGTACTTGTAAAATACTACTTCAAGGGCGCATTGGATTATGGGGTTGGGAAAGTATTTTAATATTTTTGTAAACTAAGGATTTTTTAAAAAGGTATTGGTATAATTTCTAAAAAAAATATTGGACACTGCATCGTTAAGAAGCAGCGTTATTTTACCATGAATCTAAGGTAATCAGTTCTGCACAAGACCAAGGTAATAATAAACATATTACTACCTAAAACGTACTTATAATATTAAGTCAGCATCCCCTACATTATTCAAATAATATCTAAATAATGCATATTACGAAAATGAAGGAATATCAAAAAATGTATAAGCATATCGTATCTTTAAAAAGGGAAAATTCGGCGAAAAATCGTAACCGAGAAAAAAATATTGACTTCTGTGGTGAAGTTGTAAATTGATATTTAATTGTATGGGTTATTTTTAAAAGCTACAAATAAATTCCCATCCTTGATAGAGGTAATGCGATATGCTTGAATATGCTGTTCCCAATATACACGACCGTAGGAAGCTGAGTATTGTGTTCACAAAGAAATAAAACTGTTCGCGAAATTCGATCTTTCTCTCAAAAGTTGAAAGATCCCGGTAAAAAGTTCAGTCTTGCAGTGGGAATCTGTGAAATATGAACTGAGAGCTGCTATTAAGAACGCATTTATTTAATATTTGAGGGTACACACTACTCACCTACTTTGAAAAAATCGCTCGATTTATATTGAAGGTATAACTCATTCATAATATTCGTGTGAAAACTTGTATACTCAGTCCAAGATCGGCTATTAGAGTAAATAGATAACTACTACAGATAATGTATAATAAAATAACAAGTTAATATTTTTAAGAATGTTTAATTTAATAATAATAGACTGGTGGAAGGCTGGACGAACTTCTAATTAGTATTTAAAAAATATAAAAAATAAAAGTTTAAATTAAATTTACAAAATTCTAATTCAATAATAAAATCATATAAACTTATGCTTAAGACCCTTACCATACTGATATGTAAGTATTATTATACTACATATACTTGTCAAATAAAATAAAAAGGAAATAAGTACATATATAATTATAGATTTATCATATGAAATGCAAATTCAACCAAATATCATACAACACCAAGCCATTTCAATAAAATTACAAATACATATTTGAAAAACAGATATAAAAATGTTAGAACTTTTTTTGACATCATTAATTGATACATGAAAAATCGAAAAAATTAAAACACATAAAACGATACAAAGAAAAAAAAATATATCCTTAAAAAAGTACAATTTAAAAATATTGAGTGTAAGTCCCTCTCCGAGCACAAGAGCATAGTTTTTTTTTGGGATAGGCACAGTGAAACTAGAAATGTTTACTTAATACATTTTATTTATTATTGTAACAATATGTACAAAAATAAAATGACATCCACCATGAAATATCAGTACAAAACTTAAATCTAATGGGTTTCTTTTTACTGTTGATTAATAAATGATGATTGGTACTTAAACTGGTAAACTCACAGTAACAACAAGCACTTGTTTCGATTGTTTCTTGGGCCAGTAAGTCTCAGTTGTACAACGAGCTAGTATATGAATAAAAACCTGGGATGGGTAAAGTTAGCTGAAGGTACGCACGTCCTAAACGGGTGTGAAAGTGTTTTCACACTTTATAATTCATGGCCAGCAGATGAGCCCTAAGTGAGAGGCGTGGCTTTCATCACCGCCCTACCGAGCAGGGTTGTCATAATATTTCAAGAAAACAATGTCCGAATGTTGCCCGAACATTTTTTCAGCAAATCAGGATTTCAGAATTTTTTCAGCATTTTAAGATAATAATTTTGGAAAATTTAACTAGAACCATTTTCGTAAAATACCTTTAGGGGGCTTATACGAATATAGATTATGATATGAAAATGGTAATGATAGATGAAAAACAGTAAAGAATAAGTCGTCAATCGGCTGAATCTGAAGGAGGGAAAGTGGAGCCGCCATATTATTGCGATTTTTTATAAAGATATAATAACGATAATATGGATTAAAAATATATAATGTGTATTAAAAAAATATATATATATACATCAAAAAAGTAAACAATATTTGATCGACTATCTATCGGCTTTTGACTTCTTGTGTGCTTTTAACTATTCAATGAATGAAATGTAAATGTGTTATTATGTTATTTAATTTAAAACTTTTTTAATGCAATTAAAATCATTCCGTCTGTTACTTGTAATACCTATTTTTTTTAAATATTGTTTTTGTTAAAAAAGAGTAACTAACCACAGAGCTGCTTCCTAGGGAGATAAAAGAACAGCATACCAATCTTTATTTGCAAACAATCTTCGATATCTCCATACCCGCCCATTATTCTGACACTTTACCTTACAAGTGTATAAGTTTTTTTAAATCTCCAACCTTCTAAATTCCCACCTAAATGATTTTTTTGAAGTTGAGATATTAATTTAGAATTGTAATTTTTTTTTAAATCTTAATGTGGTCGCAAATTTTACACATCCCTATTCAGAACAGTGATGATGAGGGTAGATTTCAGGTGAAACTGAAACCTTCTCTAAGTAATCTCCAGAATGCTGGGTTTTAGTAGAATGGACCGTTCTATACTACTTTAACAGCGCTGAAAAGCCTTGTACGCGCTGTAAATCAGTTCCATTTCAGGATCTTCATGGGAAAGGCATGAAGATAATAACCGTGTTTAATACCACGCGCCAGCGCCAGTTCAATATTAGAAAATATAGTAAGATAGTGATTTTTTGTACATGGTTTTCTGTATATACAAATTTATTTAGACCATGAGGCTATTCGCTTGGATTTTGGTCATTTACATGGCTTATGACTTATCGGCTACCTTAAGTATACAGATAACACGCCAGTGTAAAGTTTGCCATTCTGTTCATATTTTCAATCATCCATACAGATATTTTTTTTAAAGTTATACAGTATGGAACAGTTTAATTGAAACAAAACTTTATTTCGTATTTTCAGCACCCTCTAAAAAATGTTTTGGGGATGTTCCTTGTATTATGGACCAAGGCCGCTTGTTTCAAAGACTGAGATAATAAATAGCGAGAAGTATCATCCAATTCTACCGTAAAAGATACTACCAGAGATACAAAAACGAAGGTCAAATGGTAAAGGAATATTTAAGCAGGATTTTACCCTGCCACAAATCCAAAAAAAAATATGAAATTCTTCACACAAAAACAATGACTGGTCAAAAATTTTGCCAGACATTAACCTAATTGAAAATATATCGTCGATCTGAAAGAATCTGCTCTCCAAAATCGATTGCACTACGGTGGAACAGCTCATTTTGTCCACAATTTGAAACAATGGCATCCACGTGCCAAAACCTTATAGAATAGATGCCAATAAGAGAAAAATCTTTGATTGTGCTCAATTGAGATCATATTAAATACTAATTTGTGATATAACTAACAAACAAAATAGTTTAAAAAACTTTTTACGAAAATGCAACAAAAAAAGTTTTGTTTCAATTAATCTGTTCGATACTCTACATTATCCAGGTGATATTTTGTAAGAACATTAATTGATTTTTTACAGCCATTGTAAAAAATCAACACAAACTTCCTTATTTATATAAATGTAAACTAATTTATTTTAGAAATAAACTTTTTGTATTTATAAAGTACGTTTCTTTACATTTCATATTTAATTGATAGATTTTTAACGAATATTTTCCATTTATGGATCAAAAACATACTTTACTTTTATAATTCAATGACGCATATATAATTTCATTTTATATTTTAAAAAATAAATAGTGAAAAATATTCAACATGTATAATTTCATTTCATATTTTTAAAAATAAATATTGAACAATATTTTACATCAGAATATTTTTGGGTTTATCATTGCTTTACTAACAAACTAATGTACTAACAAACCATAATGCCGCTTCCCCGCAGTGATAGGCAGAGATAATAGAACCCCACACTACTTTCTCTTATATAAATTAATTGTTATTTAACACTTTTCTAATCATTCATCGTTCACTTTGTATAGTACCACTTTAAATAACACTACTTCGTGACTACCGGTTTCGGAAAAATCATTGCATTATCAGGTCAAATGTTGATTAAAATGAAATTGTTACGGTCTAATATGTATTTATATAAAAGTGAAATTTAAAAGAGTGAAAGAAAACAAATGAATTACAATGGGAATGTTTTTTAAAGTGGTATTACACAAAGTGAATGATGAATGATAAGGAGAGTGTTATATTACAAAACCACAAAGTTAACAATACTTTTCATACGAAATATAATTTTTATTTTGTTGTATATAGATACTTTTTATGTATTAAAACTACCTACATCAAATTAATTAACAATAGTATTTGGATATTATTTTTTGACATTTCATCAAAGATGAAGAAGAATATGGAAGTCTGGGCATTTACGGGGCTTACGACCGTCATAGGCTGGTTTAAGTGATCACTTTACACACGTGTAACATTCACCAATTCTACCCATTATTGACAACCACACTACTCAAATTCTTGGAAGTTCTATATATATATATGAACCAATTTAGGAACCTTGTTCATGAATCACTAGAACTTCACTAGAGACATCTATTGGTGAGATGTAAAGAAGCTTTTTATTAAGCAGAAACTCTTATATTAGTATGTGAGATCCGAATCCTGGATTATAATCACACACATGAGAAACGCCAGAAAATACCATTTTCATTTTTATTATTAAGCTTATAATTTGACCAGATAATTTATTTACAACATTTTGAGTGTGTCCAAATACTTGTTCACAAAATCTGGATTATCTCCAATTACAGGAGTTATTTTAATATTATTTTTTGACATTTCATCAAAGATAATATTAAAATAATATTAAAATAACTCCTGTAATTGGAGATAATCCAGATTTTGTGAACAAGTATTTGGACACACTCAAAATGTTTTTAATAGTATTTGGACATGTTCACACCTATTTTAACTGTAGGTAGATTCTCGTATAGTTGAATTTCTCCGGTAGATATCGCAAGAATTCTAAGTACATACCAAAGACAGAACATTTACACATATGTGTTCATGTCCTATATGCTTATAATTTTCAAATCACATTATTTCACTACAAACTTTGCTTGTTCCAACTCCACTTAGTTACCAAAATTTCCGAACGGCTTTTCCACATGTGAAATGAAGACAACTAGATACAGGGTGTCTCAAGGGACAGGGGAGAGCTTAACCCCAAACAAACTGAATAATTAATTTTCCAATAAAACCATACACTGTTATTATAAGTCGGATCTTAATTGAACAGGTTGATTTTGTATGTATAAGGGGTACTTACAATATAATAAAATTACTTCACATATTTACTTCGAGTAGCAAACTTTGAAAATATAATGCATCCAATAAGTATCTACGTATCCGATACAATCTAAAAGCAATTCGAAATAGTAAATATTTGGTTTCATTAATTGAGATTGTTGGTCTTTGGTACAACTAATAATGAATGTGATGAATATTTTGAGTATGTCTTAGTGTGTGAATAGTGCTATGGTAGTGCCGGGCACTGACGAAGAAACGGCACCTCTCGAAACCTCTTCTTCTGACCCTTACCCGCAACAAATGGTGTAAAGAGCACTGCACAGAATCGAATCGAAGTGTTAAATTGATTATTAATTAGTTAATTACGAAAAGGCTGGGTGATGGGTGCTGTGCTTCGGGTACCAGTCTAGGGTGATATTAAATCAATGTTAATAAGAAAATGTATTTTATTAAATTATTTTCACTCCCTTGGAATTGAATCCAGCATGGTAGCCGAACACGCTAAGCATTACACTACGGAGGTAAACAAATGAGTGGTTATAACATTTTGTTAAATCAATATCATCATCGTGCTATAAACAATTATTTCAAATCAGGAAACAGAATTGATATTTTAAAAATATATATTTGAAGCACAGACATTTATTTTCATTTAATAACTTACAAAAATAACTTTGTTCATAAATCACTGCATCTCTTATTATAAGTTAATTAAAATGTCAGCAGGTTTCGAATCAAGTAGCAATATTAATATTTTGATGGTTTTAAGCATTCATTATTATTGAGGAAGAAGGTGTTCGTTTTGAAACCAGTAAAAACTATTGTTTTATTGTTTTACCTTTTAAAAAATATATAATTTTATGGAAAAATCGTATTTTTAAAGGAACAAATAACATAATTTTATACAGTGATTTAAAAAAAACCTTCAAATTATTAATATTAATTAATAAAAATCATTTTGGATAATTTTCCGTATAAAGTTCCCCGTTTGTGAGATATTACTTTAAGGGCGCTTAGATAGACATGGATAATCAGCACCATCTTTATGTTTCTATACACAAAATTTAATACTTTGATATTTATGCTACCCTTACAGGACTAATCTATGAAATTCATCGTCAATTTAAATACTCATACAGCAATCATCATAGGGAAATCACCAAACCGCCTTGTTAACAAGGCACCTTTGCGAGGTGAGTGATGTTTTAAATTCCGGCTCTCTCGTTTGCAAGCTCTGAGTTTTCGGAAGGGTTGGGCGGAAGGAGGCGGTTAAATTGGCAAAATTCAACGCGAGGGGTTCAAGAGTATTGTAGCAAGTAGCGTGGCCAAAATAATAGCATGAATTATCGCCGAGCCCTAAGGAAGGCAGAAGATAGTATTACGGACAATGAACAAAGTGTAATTTCGCCTAGGTTGGCAATCAGACCGAACTCTCGCCATTATTGTGTGAGGAGAAAGTTGGATTCAGACAAGTTTGGATGTTCGCTTAGTGGTATCTATTGGTGGATACTACTTGATTCATATAAGTGATGAGATGCTTTATAATTTAAACGCAGCGTTGTACTTCATACTTCTTGTACATTAAAATACTAATTGATTTAATTTAATTTATAACACGATACCACCCAATTCAAGGAGAACCACTTCACCTGTTGTCATTTTGTTGGGCGTGTTCTTAGATTCTGATGTTTCCCTCAAGACCCAAATTAACCAGACAAGTACAAGTTATTATCAGTTAAAAGCATTTGCAATAATCTGCCAGTTGATGTTGCCGGTCAATTAATAAATGCGTTTGTAGTATCTAGAGAGGATTATTGTAAGAGTATATACACGGGTCTACCAAAAACTAAATTGCAATCAGTGTTAAATACTTCAGGGAGACTAATTTTTGGAGTTTCTAAATTCAGTCATATCACCCCCCTAGTTCACAAACTGCACTGTTTCCTCTTTTTCGTAAGGGTTCGTAAGGTCTGTAAATACCCTGACCTTTATATTCCTCGTACAATACATTGAGATGTTAAAAATGTAAAAATAACTCGTCAGAGAAGAAACCCCGATTTTGTGAACAAGGATTTGGGAGTCACTCAAAAATTATATTATTTTTAGACATCTCATCAAAGATGAAGAATAATATGAAAGTCTGGGCATTTACGGTGCTGACGACTGTCGTAGGCTGTTTAAAGTGATCTCTTTACACACGTGTAACATTCACTGATTCTACCCATTATTGACAACCACAATACTCAAATTCTTGGAAATTCTTAGAATTCTATTCATCATTGACGAGATGTCAAAAAATAACTCCCATTATATAATTGGGGATAATCCAGATTTGTGAATAAGTATTTGGACACATACCGGGCACACAAATGTTGTAAATCACTCAAAAATGTTGTGAATAAATCTGTTTGTTTATTACGGCTGTAGACGAATTTAATGAACATGTTAATCGAAACGATCATTACTTAAATATTCATTTCCATCAAATTCCCGGGAAACTAATCAATCGTTGTTATTCTCCTTCAAAATGGGTAGGCAGCGGGTGCAGCTTTGGAGACTGCACAAATACGTCACGTTTAGCGCGGATTGGACTTGATGTATTTATTGCCAGGCTTTCCAAATTCCATTGAATGGAACGCGGACGCCGACAAGCTTTAGCCCTACACCGCACAGCACAGCACAAACATTCACAATTCAACTAACAATTCCAGCTGCACAAATCTCTTTGTAGTTGCATAAATTGTGGAACCATGTTGATAAACAGGTTTCATGGAAGAATCACATCGACACTTATCATGATAAACGATGAGCAATGGCGAACCAATAAACGTGTTAATTTGTTTATTTTATTTTTATTTTATCATACACATATTTCAAATTACAAACAATGTGCCTTCACTTAGTTTTCCCATATATATAGGCATATTTTACAATATTATTTAATAAAATTATAATGAAAAAATTCTTTTCGACATGCAATCAAATACGATATGGCCGAATGACACTTTTTACAATACTTAATTATAAAATTATGGGAAAAGTAAATTGTTTATAACATTTAATCAAATAAGATATGGCCAAATGATGCGATACATTTCAGGTCTACTCATCTTCACTATCCATTTATGAATAGCTATGTTATATTTAGTTTTGTCATTTAATGACTTTATGGATACTGGAAGTAGGCTGTACAACTTAGTATTTTGGATTGCACAATAAAGTATTTTGGATCAAAAAAGGTATGCGTTAGGTTTTGTTTGATGCGTTTCTGTGTTTTCGATGCTTTGGGTACTACGTTTTTTTATTTTCATTTTTAATGATTTCTATCATACATATATTTTTTATTAAATTTAAAGATCGAATTTCGACGACTTAAACTCTGTTTTTAGTCTTCATTGTAATAAACATATGTTTGAATTCGTATTTTTTTATGGCCAATATCAAAAGCAACAAAAATATGTACAGAAAAGCTATTGACCCAACTCTGATCCTTGTACAGTATTCTCAAGAAAAAACCAAACAGCCTAACGCAATATAACGCGATTTTCCCATATATGTCACATATTTCATGGAATGTCAAGCACAATTCGCGGTCCGTGTATGATCTAAGCACTAATCCTTTGTTAGGCGACCCGCGTTTACCTCCCCTGTCAACTCTCCCTGAATTATGAATAGGCATTCAGTCAGTCTAGTTTCACAGCCTCCCGCAAGACTGGGGCCTGTTTGTTAATAAAAGCTTCTTGCCCGTAGACTCAAAAATATTTTTAAATATTTGGTATTCAATGAATGGACCCCAAAAAATTTAAGATGAAGAGCTTGGAAGAATAACAGAGGAATCGAAAGACCACACAAAAGATGGTCTGATGACATAACAGCCTGTGGGGGAGAAAATCTGGCTGCAAGCTGCAACCGATCGAAAATAACGGAAAGACACGGAAGAGGCCTGTATCCTGGAATGAAGGGCAGACGGCTGAAGAAGAAGAAGAAGTAGAGTATTTTACTTATTAAACCGATTTTACAAAATATTGTATATGCATATTGGCTGAAATATGGAGATATTGTTGATGTTATATATGTTACTTCTTAGTAACAATTTCCAACCAAAAATAGAGAAGTCAATGAAAAATAAACCATCTTTCATTTTTTTATTTGCCAGTTATCCAGTAGCAGGATGTTTATGTCAAACGTCACGTCCTATTTTTGTTAACTAATAAGAATCAAACAAATAATTGAAAATATTGTTTTTTATGATTGTTTAAATCCGTTAAATTAACATTTTAGAGACGGTGAAAGCAATTCTAGAACTAGGATCAGAAAAAAAAGGGATGATACTGCCGTTTGAAATATTATTTGACATACGGTGCTCGTTTTCTTCTTCTTCCTGGCTCTATCCCAACTTATCGCCTTTGTAGACGGGTCAGCTCTCCTCGTCCTCAGGTTGCAAATCGTCCTTCGACTCATGTTATCTTTCTGTAGCATCCATAAATTTTTGCTCTTTCTCTAGATGTCTTTCGAGGAAGATCCATGGCAATTGCTTGGTTTAAGTATAATCAAGTTCTCTACGTCTCTTGTGCCTGCAACATATCAACTCTTTACCTCTACTTTACTATTGATGTCAGTCATACACAGGCTTTTGCGACAGCGTGGATTTTTTATTTTCATCTTTAAGGGACACTCTACCTAACCAT
Organism: Brachycentrus maculatus; assembly: GCF_059751285.1. NCBI lineage: Eukaryota > Metazoa > Arthropoda > Insecta > Trichoptera > Brachycentridae > Brachycentrus > Brachycentrus maculatus. Next base: position 1,883,651 of record NW_028281008.1, on the reverse strand, counting down.
CAAAGCATTCGCATTTCAGCAGTTTCTAGTTACCTAGAGTAAGTGTTATACATCGTTCAGCATTCAGAGCCATGGAATAGTGCGGGTATGACAATTTTTGGTAGAATTTTCCCTTTACATTGGCTACAATTTCAATATCATGTCACGGATCGAAACTTCATACACCCTGTACTAATTCTATGGAATATAATAAGTGTATCAATTTACAGATATTGCTTGTATGTATATAAGTGAAAATATAAATAAGCTTCAATTTCCATAAGGTGTAATATGACTAATCAAATCAAATATAAGTAACCATCATAACATAAGTTATTAAACGCAACCTCGCAGAAATATGTAACTCATATTATGTTTACACCTAGAGATGTATTGCTTCGTGGCTGCATTGCCGCTAGGGAAAAGATTTTCCTTGTTAACAACGCTGAGATTTGAAAAACAGTATCAGAAATATATAAACCATAGACATGGGCAAATTAAAAAACTGAATTAATAATGATTGTCTTAAAAATATTTTTGTTGATATCTCAAAATTATGAAGAAGATTTTGGATGTCTGGGTGTTTACAGGACTTATGAGCTGTCATAGGCTGGTTAAGTAATCACTTTAAACACATGTAATATTAACTATTCCACCATGATTGAAAACCATACTACTCAAATTTTGGAAGATGATATAAGAACACATGATCAATTCTATAATTGAGGTCAACAGCCATCTATGATTGGATTTAGGAAGCTTTTATTTGGTAGAGACCCTTTTTTGACTAACTGATTTTCAGGCGGAGAAACGCCTGAAAATCAGTTTGTCAATTTTTATACAGCTTATACTTCGACTAGTTATTTTATTCATAACATTTTAAGAGTGTCCAAGTACTTTTTCACAAATCCGGGTTTTTCGAGTTATTTTCAATCATAGGTAAAATGATGAATATTTCACGTATGTCTAGTGTTCACTTTACCAGTCTATGACAGGTCGTAAGCCCTAAAATACCCAGACTTCGATATTTTATTTCATCTTTGTTAAGATGTCAAAAATGTGAAAACCCCTAAATGGAGAAACCCAGATTTGCGAAGTATTTGGACACGTTTAAAATGTTTTGATATATATTTCTCTTAAAAATAATGTGAAAAGTTAGTTTGTGCTGGATAAATATTATTAAATCTCGTAATTTAAATGTGACACCGAATTGACCGCATGGTTAACCCTTAACTTCTGCGAGGCTACTTTACATTGCACCCCTACTCCGAGCCAACCCCATGGGACCGCACCACGTCGCGTCATGTAGTGCTAAGTGCGCATGTTAACGATGCCATTAAAACAAATTTCCTACAGTTTCGCATCAGGTTATTAGGTACATAATTATTTACTTTCTGGATCTATTTATAGAGACATCTATGTCACATTACTGACATCATATTTCGTCATAGACTTGACTAGAGATCCCGTAGTATGTAGTAAAAACATATATCAATGGAAATATATATCGCATAAATTATAAAACATAAGGGACATATTCGCAATAACAGATCTATGTATATAAAGGAAATATAAATATATATAAAGGATTAAAAGTTTTTTTAGAATATGCAAAGTTTATTTCACACATTCCTTAACTCTGCATTTTTTTTCAATTATCAATCAATTACGTTAAATGTTACCTAAGTTTTTTAGAGAGTTAACTTGCTATGTCATTTACGTAGAGCCTTAAAAATTGAGCATCGGCAGATGTAAAAATCCATTTTTTGTTTAAAAATTTACTTACTTAAAACACAGATTATAAAACAATATTGTGCACGTATTTCGATGAACTCAGCATCATTATCAGTCACCGTTTTTGATATAATAATGATGAAGGTATCGAAACACGTGTATAGTTTTGTATAATATGTAAAAGTGTATAATATATAAAAATAATTAAGTGTTTGTTGAATTGGTAATGAAATAATAATGTAGGATAATGATGCTAGATTTAAAAATGGATATATATTACTTTTACAACGTGCTAAATCGATTAATGATAATATTATTATTATTGTTGTAGTCTTGTGGTTCGTGTCGCGGGCTCTGAATCAGAGTTTTAGGGTTCAAACCAACTCGCCCATAATTTGATACCTATTTTAAATAATGAACTACCTACCTGTGCTTTCAAAATAAGGATAATATTATAATAATTTTACGTAAATGAATCGGGCTACAAAGAAATGTACGAGGACACCGTCAAAACAAAAAGAAAATATTATAATTGATTTTTCGCAATTGCCGGTATTAAATCTTTTGCATCTACGTGCGATTTAATATTGTCCTGGCGAAAAGATGAAGAAATACTTAATTAATACTTATTTACTTGAAAATTTTGGCACGATCGGATATGCCAAATACTTTAAAGCGGTCAGGTTAGGAGTCGTAATAATCTGCGGGTATGTATGAGAATATGCATGAACGTGGGAGAGGCTAAGAATTTTTGCCAAGACAGAGTGGTGTGGCGTTCAATTTTTACTGCCTACCCCTGCGGTAAAGCGGCGTGATGGTTAGTTAGTTTTTTTTATACTAATTAATATTCATACTCGATTTTCCGAAGGAAAAAAATATTTACGTAAATTTTACATGATAATAAAATAAAATCCATCCCAATCTGATAATGTCGGTAGCAACAGAACCCGGTCACTAGTCAAATAAAATAAACGTAGAAAAAACAATACAATTTTTTTTTATTTCATCTATGTAGTTATCAAAACGTTGATCCAATTGATTTTTTTAAATAAAAAACAATAATATATCTGACTCAAATTTTTTAGATAAAAATTATGATAGCATATCTGTCTACGTACAACTCAGGTGAATCTTTTTTTTTCTTAGTGAAACCGAGTAATTATTACAAAAAAGCAAAAGAGCCCCGTATTTATTCGTCTCATCGTCAGGACAGTATTAAATTCCATGCAAAAAAAACTATGAAGGTGTTGTTTAATTACATAAATACAAAGTTCAACTAAAAAACGTCAAACCAAAACTGTGTTATTAATACCTTTTTTAACAAATAAACTTTGTAAAAATGCGTTATTTTTCAGTCGACTTCTACCATGTTTTTATGTACATGAGAAAATAATAATAATAAAAAATACAAAAAAACGCGTTTTAACTTTACAGACATCGCGAAAATTACAACCTCAAAGTTTTTTCGTTTAAACATGAACCCGAACAAAACAAAGAAAAAAATGAATAGTACATTAACCTTCTTTCACTCCATCCCTGATAACTTTTCTCGTGTTATGGCCATGAATGGGAAATGTAATAAAGTTTCGACCGGCTGCCTAAAATTTCAGCCTGCAAATTAGTATGGCGCGGTGCTCCGCTACTTGCGAGTATATCAAGTTATATAATACTTGTTATTTTACACAAAAGCCTAAGCATTTTTTAATACCCTTCTACTGAAATACTGCAACACACTTTAGTATTTATTGCTAGTCGTTGCGAGAATAATCAGTTGAAATACAGGGTGTACCAAAACTACTTGAAATTTGAATAATACAGGCTGTTCCAAAACTACTTGTAATAAAAATACAAAGTTGAATATTATTACGCTGTTCCGTGTATGTCTGTCCGCCTCGTGGTCTAGTTGTAGCCCATTTGACTATCGCGCTGATAGTTCGGCAACGGATTCAGGAGTTTCAAAATAATAATTGATGATTTTTACTCTAATATTAATTTAATATTACCCTAGACTAGTTCGCCTCCGTAGTGTAATGAACAACGCGCTCGGCTACTGTTCTGGAGGTCCCGGGTTCGATTCTCAGAGGGGTGTCCAATAAATATAAGTGATTTTTTCACTCTAATATTTATTCAATATTACTCTGGACTGGTACCTGAAGCGGAGTTCTTACGTGGTTCTTCCGTGTGTTAACAATCAAGATAACACTGCGTTTATATGATGCAGTGCCATATGCACCATTGTGGAGTGGATAAGGGGTCGAATGGAAACGAAAGTACCTGAAGGGCAGGGCTGATCATCTTTATTTAATATATTTAACGATCAAGATAACACTGCTTAGTTATAATACAGTGTCCTGTGCACTATTGCGTGCAGATGGTGATGAGGATGAGAAAGAGAAAGAAAACCATGTTTATTTAATTTTATATTTAAACATTTATTTATTTGTTTATCACGCATATATTTTTAATTTTTTTATTTGAATTATGTATCTTCTAAAAAAGTTCAGTTATTCAAAACCTTATTCGCACTAATAGAATTCATAAGCGTCCGATTTTAAAAAATATATAAATATTAGATTTTCTGTCATTTAGAAAATATATAGAATATTTTTTAACTAATTCAATCATTCGATGTATGAAATAAATTAATAAATTAAATTTTATATCATTGATTAAATTAATGATGTTGTGCGATGGGGAAGAGAAAGAAGACGTTTCTGGAGAGATCGTGTGAGAAGAGCGAGTTCGGATCGAGTGGTGAGGGTGGCAGCGGACAGCAGCATAGGCGGGATCAGACCCCCAGGAAGACCACCTAAACGATGGAAGGATAGGTGGTCTTCCACCTCCCAGGAGTGACCCGAGAATGACAGGACCTAGTCCTAAAAGAAGAAAAAGAAGAAGATTAAATTAAAAAAACTCGATAAACCCTAATTTCATCTTTACTGTCAATCAATGTGGGGAGTACCGTATTTTTTTCGTAGACATGATTAAAAGGACAAATTCTTAAATAAATCAAACAAAAAAATGTTTCCTCCATTACTCAGCAGTTTTACAATATAGTTATCAGGCTCTCCCCTATTTCCGCTGAAGGGGATGAAAGTAGACATTTTAATGCATTCACCATACGATTTACTTCAGGGGAGGAAAATATTTGCGGTATGTGGCAACAATGTAAGAATGAAATATTAATTTAATTTCGGTACCACGTGATCGTGACGCAAGGAATCGATGCGGGACCCTTCATTCTTTACACAGGCCCCTTCTTGTTAAGCCCTATTGACACAATAATGAAATAATAAAATAATAAATGTGCACACAGAACCCTGCGCTCGACGATTATTTTGGCACTTCGCGGTGTGACGTCAGTTTGAAATCAAACATAAATAACATACGTCTGTATAATCTGTATAAATGTGAAGATTTAGATAAGGGTGCATTTAACCAAAAGATTCATATGACCTTTTACCATATTATTACTAAACCTTTTTTAATTAATGAATTCGTAAAATCTTTTAATTTTTAAATTAAGTTTCACTTGGTAAATACCACTATTTCTGAAAATCTATTGTGACACGTGTTTGATGCAATCCGCATCATTTTCGAACTCCATTTTTTTCACTGGACATTTTTTTTGTTATCAAATTATTCACAACATTTTGAATGTGTCCAATTACTCTTTTTCTCACAATCTGGGTGTCTTCACTCGGAGTTATTTTTACATTTTGATATCGCAACTAAGATGATGAAAAATATGGAAGTCTGGATATTTAGAGGGTTTACGACCTGTAGTAAGCTTGTTAAGTGGTCACTTTACACACGTGCAATATTCGCCATTCTACCCATAATTGGCAATCACACAACTAAATTTGTGGAATTTCTACATATGTACACACCATGAGAAATGTTATTGCGTGTATTTCTATTACTTTTAAGAAATGGCGCTGCTATTGGGGTAAAAAACTGGTTTAAGAAAATGTTCTTCCCTGTCATAGTTATATAAAAACTCAACATTTTAAAGCAATCGGTGAATGTAACTTAGGCAACTAAATTTGAAAGCTATTTGTGAATAATTTTATGAGATTTAAGATTTTGAATGAACGATCATTAATATTTTTATTTACCTAGATTTTCCCTAATATAAGTGTAAAATTAACATAAAACTTTCACTGCAGCTTTGTTGTGTCGCTGTTATAACTGTCAAATATTTTATAATGTCCTATAAACCAAAGATAATATAAAAGAAAGTATGAACAGTGAAATGAAATAGAAAGTTTGTTTTTTACTTTTTCCTATCCTGAGCTAAAAACTGCATGAAAATCTGTAATACCATCTACAGGTAATTTCATATTTACTGATTTAAAGTAAGCAGAAAGAATAAAATAACGAATAAAATTTACTTACCTGCGAAAAATTACCGATCCAATATTTCCCACCGTTTCGATCCAATATATATTAATTTAAGTAGGTGTAACGACAGATTTTCCCACAAAATCCAAAACATTTCACGGAAATTTAATCACACTCATATTTTACTCCAATAAATCACATTTCCACTTCAAATGGCGTTTCTCGAAAACGTTTTTTAAATAAAAATAAGGGTAGCGGAATCTTTGTTTGCGTTTCTTACCCCCCTTTACCAAATCCACCCAGGAGATGTTAGGGCAAACCATTAGACTCGCTCGTGCCACCTTCGCGTGTTTTCAGAGGTAAAAAACATACCCCGTGTAATCTTTACTGAAGTAATATTTACAACATTTTGAGTGTGTCCAAATACTTGTTCACAAAATCTGGATTATCTCCAATTACAGGAGTTATTTTCATATTATTTTTTGACATTTCATCAAAGATGAAGAAGTATATGGAAGTCTGGGCATTTACGGGGCTTACGACCGTCATAGGCTGGTTTGAGTGATCACTTTACACACGTTTTTAATCCGGGATTCGGATCTCACATACTAATATAAGAGTTTCTGCTTAATAAAAAAGCTTCTTTACATCTCACCAATAGATGTCTCTAGTGAAGTTCTAGTGATTCAAGAACAAAGTTTCTAAATTGGTTCATATATATAGAACTTCCAAGAATTTGAGTAGTGTGGTTGTCAATAATGGGTAGAATTGGTGAATGTTACACGTGTGTAAAGTGATCACTCAAACCAGCCTATGACGGTCGTAAGCCCCGTAAATGCCCAGACTTCCATATACTTCTTCATCTTTGATGAAATGTCAAAAAATAAAGTAATATTTAAATGGAATTACTGACTTTAATTTACGGGAAAGTAAATATTTAAATATTCAATACTAGTTTTTTATTTCATTTATAACAGTACTTCCTGGTAGCTCAAAAACCAAGGTTTTCATCTAAGATTTTCAACTGAAAAACTTCTCAATATTATTAATATTTAAAGCATTTACTTTGTGGTTAGTCATTTTTACTTATTTATTTTTTTACAAAAATGTTAATAAAATTAGTATATAACCAATATAAAATTAGTATATAACGGTGAGTGGTTATATACTAATTTTATTAACATTTTTGTAAAAAAATAAATAAGTGAAAAACTTCTTTTAATGCTATTATCAATACGCTTTGTTGAGTTAACTAGGGTTTGACATTATTTATGAACAATTCACCTTTACTATGCCAAAAAAGTTAAAATTTTCGATGATAAACGCCATATAAAAAAAACGAAAAGAGGCGAGATTTTGATAAATTTTTTGCTCGGTATCCTCTCTAAAAGTCTATTTAAGAGCTCAGAATAGGCTAGTTCAATACTGTTTTACGTACGATCGAAAATATTTTTTCGCACTGCCTCCGTGGTGTTATGGTTAGTGTGTTTAGCTACCGTGCTGGAGGTCACGGGTTCGATTCCCAGGGGGGGGGGGTTAAAGATAAATATTACTGATTTTACACTCTAATATTTATTTAATATTACCCTGGACTGGTCCCTGAAGCGCAGGAGTGATCACCTTGCCTTCATAAAAGTAACGATCAAGATAACACTGCGTTAATACGATGCAGTGCCTTATGCACCATTGGGTTTGGATAAGGGTTAGAAGAAGAGAGATATTTTGTAAAAAGAAACGTAAAATCCTCAAACGATAATAGTTAAAGTCATTACAAAAAACAAACAAAAAAAAACTTAACAGTCTCCCCACTTAAATAATATTTTTACGGTATCCAATCTTAAAGCCTCTTTAAAAGTTTAAATGTGCGTGTAAGGAGAGATGAAATTAGAAGAAGCGAAGTTCTTTTTCCTCTGCCTAAGCCTGCGGGGAAGCGGCGTGATGGTCAGTTAGTTAAATGTATATAGTAATCACTTAAGCCAACAAAATACCAATGTAAGGTCATTAGCCCTGTATTAGTTAGACCCCCAAATTCTTTCGCATAAAAATAATTTTACAATTATATTGATATTAAATTACAGTAGCAGAAAAAGGATTTTCACCACTGGAATCGCACTGGGAGTCGTGTTTAATGCAACCCCAAAAACGTAAGCTACCCCCAATTGCGTCAATTGTCAATTCAGATCTTACCCCTTAGCTCCCTCTCTCCCGCAAACTTCTTTTCCACCCCTTCTCATGGATTTTTCGCACTGGGGGACAGCCCCCGCTGCACTTAAGGAATCTATCGAATAAAATTACGAGCACTAGCAAGCTTTGGTGCATATTGCTTCCGTTTTGTATATAAGTCGTGAAAAGGAAATTCTATTTACTCAAAAAAAATGTACAGAACCAACGAAGTACATTTAATGAATTTCGATGAATCGAAAATTAGAGTTTCAGCGCTTTTACTGATGTTTAATTTACTTGAAAATTTATATTGATAGTCAAATGAAAATTGTTTAATAAATATTTGATATAATCAATTAGAGTCGGTTATTTTGGATAAACACAAAGTTTTGCATTTTATAATTGTCCATACTCTTTTCGTTTATTTTTTCTTCATTTCTTGTGAATAACTTTATTGGGATGCTTTTAATATTTAATATTATTTTTAAAAGTTTGAAATCAAAATACCTGTTACCATTTCTTATTTAACTATAGCATTTTCAAATACCTTTTTTTGATGACTATTACAATAATTTCTTTAATATATATTTTTTTCTCGAATATTTTTTTAATATAATTTAATCATAGCGAGGCGCTTTTTGATAGTATTTTACGTAAATATTAGTCAAACGAAATATAAATATTTTTTTGATGATTAGTTATTATCTTTTCATGATAGAGATTGTGATTTTTTTTCAAAAAATAATATCTTAACCGTAGGTAAGTATTTATAGAGTTTACGACTAGTCATAGGATGAGTTACAACTTGTCAAGAGATCAATTTATTCACGTGTTATATTCACCGTTCTACCCATGATTGACAACTTAATTACTAAAAGTGGTATTTATCGTTTAATGGACACCTTCTTTCACATGTTAGTTTTTGGCATGATCTATGATTGAGTTGAGTAAGTTTTGTATGTAGTAGAGACCTTTGTGATTTTTCTTAAAATTTCCCATGCCTGTTCGTGCAGACAATCCTCTAAAATAATAATAATAAATAAACTTATATAGCGCCATTTTCGTAAAATACTACCTCAAGGCTGCTTCACTGTGAATGAATTGGGGAAAATAGCAAACAAATGTGTTTTCAGTTTTTTTCTAAAGATCATCTCACTCTCACTATTTCTAACCATTGGTGGAAGAGCATTCCACACCATCGGCCCCGCAACAGCAAAGTCACGCTCGCCATATTGAGATCTATATAGGCAAATATAGGCTTTGCGTAATTCCTTTAAATAATCAATAAGGAAATCACGTAAATGTAACAAATAAATTCTAGATTAATTTTATTGAACTATTTTCATGTTTATTATTTATATTTGATCAGCTTTAAAAATTAAATCCATTTTTTTATTCACCAGGACTATTTTAGTAAACTAAATAAAAAAGATATAAACCTTATTTGACTCCTAGAGCTTTTCAAAAGGCAGACGGAAGTTAAACGTTAAAGGGTATCAAAGCTTTTTTACTGCAGACTTTCAATGACAGAAACGACCTAATAAGATTTGGGCCATCGTAAATAATATAACCCATTCGCTCAATCAACTTGTCAAAATAAATGTCTATTTCTCCGAACGATCGGTTCAATTCTCGGCTCCTCGGCTCCTCGGCTCCTCGGCTACGCATGTTCTCCGTGAAATTTGTTTTTAGTGATCATTACATCTTCTTTGGTGGTCCATCCCTTTTTTGTGGGCCCATTGAAATCAAGTCCAGGGTTGGTTTGCCTTGTCATCTCGAATGCTTTCTGCGTCTCGAATGTTCCTCCCGTCTCGGGGAATGTTTTCTTTTTGCCCGGCCAACCCCGATGAAGTGACAGACGAAAGCAAGTTACATTCAACATGAATTAATGAACATCGCTGATTAATTGCAAATTGTGATAAATACGGCTTCTTGGGCGGGCTTCTTTTGTTTCGCGATCTCGAGACGCTCGGAATGTTCGTGTAATTGTACTAGATTAACAGTGTTATTTTGGTTTCTCTCGACTCAATTAATCTAGTCAAACTTTTTGCTATCAAACACCGTATTATGTTAATTACTGATCCTGTATACATATTCAAATAAAACAGTTTAATTTTAATGCTTTCTTTCATCTTCTTCCTTCTTACAGATCCTCAGATCTGTTTGTTCCGTTATCCGTCTGTTGTCATGTGGACTGCCAGCTGCAACCATCGCTTTGGAGGTCTTCCAGGTGGCTATTTTCCGTCTGGGTTCTCTTGAAAACCAACTCGAGCCAGTCTATTTTCTCGCAATCTATTGACATGGGTATAGGTACCAGAATCATCTTTGCTGTCTTCCTCATTTGACTATGAGGATCGAACTACACATTTTCCAAATTTTTTATTCCTTTTTCGTATTTTTTCCTGTAATAAAAAACTGTATTTTTCTGCTTTACACAACTAAGAATATATTGTTTATTTTGTTTATCTATCTTATACTATATTTGGTTTATTTTATAATCGCTCAATATTTAAACTAATGTTCAATTTAATTGACTTTACTAAATTATATTTTAGAGGTTCGTCTGTGGGTACGGTAATAAAGATAGGTAAGGTAAAAATCATCACAAATATTCGTTAGAATTGAAGAAAAATATGTGTTCAAGTATTTTTTAAATTTGCTGGAATCGAACCCTCGACGCCAGTTACGCAGTCGAAAGTTTACTGTACTTTAATTTAAAGTCAACTGTCTTATTGAGATGATATAATACATGTGTATAACATGTATATACCCAAAGAAGATTATATTCAGCAAGTTTCTTACTGAAAATATTCTAATATTCTGCATCTCACTATCGGTGGCAGAGTTATACATTTACAAGCAATAGCAATAGCATTTTGGCTAAATCAGGTTAGAGAAACGCACGATTTTTTAGAAACGTTGAAACAATTTTACAATTGAGATAATAATGTTTTATTGGAATCTGTGTATACAAATCCATAATAATAATAATAATACGAATAAAATCCAGCCCCTTGACAAATTCAGTGATAAGAGTTTTTCATATTTGTATGCTATAATTGCTGAAGACTTTTGCAAAAGTGGTCCATTTCAAACAAATGGACATTGCAAGGGTAAAAATAGGTTTTCACATAAAGTGTTTCCTTAAAGTTTTTATTGAAATTTACTCCAACTTATTAATTTCCGAATATTATTAACGAACGGGATCAGCTGGAGGTGTTTGAGCTACAAGAGCATATTGGGGATTATTCATAGGTCGGAACATGTAGGGAAAAACGAGGTACCAAGAAGGGCTGGGAAGTCTAGATGCTTACTAAAAAAGTAGCACAGCAGCGAACCAAATGGATAGGTTGCGGAGGGCATGTGCAAAGGCACAAACTACATAGGACGACCCTGCTTAAACTGCATGGACCAAATTATCTCCAACATAGCTGTATCGGGTACGCCGAGTTGAAAAGACGGGTGGAGACTGACCATGAAAGAATAAAATCACTCATCACACAGATCGTGACCCGCGAAGAAGAATTGACCAATTGAACTTTAGAACACAATCTCCCAGCTCCACCGCCAAAATACACTGGCGACATCGTCGGTATATCGAAGGCCGCACTTTTTAAAAAGTACACTGGATCAAATATATCGATTCTCATTACTCGAATGTTTGAATAACATTAACGCAACAAAAAGTACACCAGTAACATAAAAAAGGGAATATTAATAGACGCAATATATTATGACGACTCTTGCAAGACTTTGTTTCGGATCTCATCTTTAACTGTGCCCCGAGGATTTTAAGGGCTTACAGCCGATGTATCATCCCCACGCTTCTTGTTTTGGTTACTCTAGGTGTCATCAATAATAAACGACTTTCCCTTTTTAGTCTGAGGGGGTGAATGGTTCAAGAGATTAGGGTTCGAAGCCCACCAAAGTAGGTATAGAAATATTCCTCCATATAACGTATTAACTCGGTGCGTAAGAATTAAGTTGAGTGCAATATTATAGCGTAGTGACAGTGGTTATAATCAAATTTATATATTGCTTCGCACCCTTATAAGTCTGTAGACTTAAGGGTTGCTTTATATTACGTCTGAATTTCATGTGTGACTTTGGACTATGAAAATAGTGATATAAAATGATTAAATGATATTTTCTTTAATGAAAGCAATTTGAGAAATTGAAACTTGTTCCGAATCAAATAAATTTAATTATTCAATTCACATTGATGAATACAAATTTTGTCAATTTCTCATTGAAAATGAAAGTAATCAATTGAATTCGTAATGTTTATTTAAGAGTGAATAAATATTAAATGTTACATTTTGACATCGCAATATTAGATATTAGAAGAATATGGAATCTGGGTATTAACGGTAATGAGATTGATTACATATCTAGGGGTTGTTAATTATGGGTAGAATGGTGAACGTTGCACGTGTATAAAGTGATCACTTAACCAACCTATGACAAACCATAGGCTGGTTAAGTTAAAACCAGATTTACGAACAAGGGTAAGGACATAAAAAAAAGTTTAACATTCTCAATAATATATTTTTTTAAACATTTTTTATCTAAAAATCTAAGCAAAGCACAACATATGTACATACATTACGATACCAATAAAACAAAAAAGAAAAACAAAAATATAAAACAATGAAAAAGGATAACCAGCTAATTACAGTTCATATTCTTCTTCATCTATATTGAGATGTTAAATATAAAAATAACTCGTAAGCGCAGAGACCCAGATTTGCGAAACAATGATTTGGACATACCCAAAATGCTGTCAATTCTCAATAACACATATATTTTTTTAAATATTTGTACGCTGAAAACCTTTGCAAAACACGCCATATATAAGCACCTTGCGATGCCAATAAAACAAAAAAGAAATAAATATATGGCAATGATAATGATAAGGGTTGGTTGAAAATTCGCCTGACGATTACAAATCCGTTTCCGTGGGACTCGAAATCGCTTTCTTCAATCAAAAAAGAATCAAACATTTAGTAAACGATATTCCATTAGGAATTGATGTCGCGCGGCTTACGTTTATATCCGCGCTGCTCCCCACAAATGGATGCTGGATGCTTAATGTCTCCGGGAATGTGAATGTCTTCCCTTATTGGCGCTGACGGGAGACATATGCGGCGAGCGGCGCGCCCCCGGCACCGAGACGCGGCGCGACGCGGCTCCCATGTACGCGCCACCCGCAACAGCGTCGACAGTGGTGGAAAATTTAAATAAACGCCTTCTTAAATAAATTGTCGTCAAGTATTCAACTTTACACCGGGGTACTTTGATGGTAATTTGGTAGTGGTAAAAGAGTTAAGAGTGAAGATGAAAGGTAAGGAGTTAAAAAAAAAAAACATAAAAAAATAACACAAATTAAAATATAATTTTGCATTCTAAAATTAAATATGTATCCTCATGCGGCCGGTCGTGTACTGACTTGTATATTTTAAAGCCTATGACAGGTCATAAGCCCTGTGAATACCCGTACTTCCATACTCGTTTTCATCTAAGTTGAGATGTCAAAATGTAAAAACATTGTTTTCATAATCTTTTTTATATGTTTAAGTTCTTATTGTTATTTTTTTTACTTTTTGTTTTTGTTTTCTGATAGTCAAGTATTTTTTGTATTTTATATTGACACTATTATTCTAGTTCTACTTATAATACCTTTTGTATTCTTGCCAGTGCCCTTTACTATGACCTAAATTATATTGTATACCCACACACAGACCATGTCTTTGTGGGATCTTTTTTTGTAATTATATTTTATCCATGTTTTTTTTCTATTTGAATTTATGTCATGTTTTTTATGGGATAAAATGATTTTATTTATTCATTTTTATACATTTACATCCCAGCAAAGTTTTGAAAAGTTCCACTATGCTTAGTTATAAAAACATCGTATCGAAATATTTTTTTAAAAACTTTCATTCCATTAAAAATGATACTTTATAGTGTGAAGTATATATCAAAGTCTATATGACAATATTCCACTACTGTGCGTCGCGTCGAGTCTCGCACCGACTTGCAACATTTCCCTCAATCCACTTCGCACTTGTGTCAGTATTTATTTGAGATTTCAATATGAGAGGGCCACGAATATATTTCTTCATAAATAAATAAACAAATTTAAACATTTTTACTCCATCAAATTGTATTTTTATAAGACATATGTATTTTTTTTATTATATACGTCTAACGTTTGTTTCTTTTAAGTTAAAAAATCTCAAGTAGTCATATTTCAAAAATCGTAAATTTTCAGTTGTGCTTATTTTCGGAATGCCCAGAAAATATACTATATCCCAGCAAAAGCAGCATAATTTGAACTTAATATTTACCCGCTACAGGGCAGAAGTGTTGTTTTTGCATTTTCAAGAAAATGTATGGTTTAATTATTTTTTAAAATAAACTAAATGTTTTTCAAATGGAGAAAAAAAATCAGGTTTTGCCTAAAAAGTTCTGTTACACAGTACAAAGTTCAATAAGTAACTTCATATTTATTTTTAATACATTTTATTATATTCTTAAACTTTGAAAACGATCTCCTGAAAAATCTTTTTTTTTTATATGGCGTTGTTGAAAGGAGTGAGCGATATGTACACGTATTTACTTTTAATTGTACATAGTAAAAATAATTTACTTACATTAAAAGAGAAAAGTATTAAAAAAATATTTCATGAATTTATGTTTTGCCTGATGATATTTTGATGATTTGCGTAATTATAAATTTATTGATTACACATGTACACACAAACACACACACATACACACACATTTATGTTATATATCGTTCGTCTGTCCGCATAAGGGTCTCTCAAGAAGTTTTATATATCGTACGAACGAAAAAGTTCCGTGGCAAGAATAGTCGTTCATGTCGCCGCCGATCTGCGCTGAGTAAGGAGATAACACATTCTTCGGGAAATAAAATATCCTTCGCATAAAATAATAGGACAAAGTGTCTGAAGGAATAAGAAAAGGGCGGAAAGATTAACTCCAGAAACGCGAATTTTTGGATTTGGTATCTTCTCAGAAATACGTTTACTCTTGGGAAATGATATAAGGAAATTGTTACAGTCTTAGTAAGTTCACTTTTTTTTAAAAATATGCTTTAAAATTTATAAATGAAATACTTACTACTACTGTTGCTGATTTTCATCCAATACCAATAATGCATAGAGTACTGAATCAAATTGATGCAAATATGTGTGTGTACGAATTTCAAACGAATTATAGGATTAATTGTATGACTTTTACTTACTGATTTTCTTGTTCATGTCAATAGATCGGGATGATTTCAAAACAATATAAATAAATAAAATAAAAGTGAAGGGTCGTGGTCCCGTAGTTAGTGTGCCGAACTCTTAAGTCAGAGTTTCTCGGTTCGAACCCACTCTACCACATTTTGATACCTATATTGAATAATGAGCCGCTCAGGCTCACAGAAATAGTATGAAATTGAAATAGTTGTATAAATAATAAAAACACAAATATTAATCTTTAAAAAAAAAAATATATATATATATATATATATATATATATATATATATATATATATATATATATATATATATATATATATATATATATATATATATATATATATATATATATATAATATATATATATATATATATATATATATATATATATATATATATATATATATATATATATATATATATATATATAAATACATTAGCAAATTTTCATTACAGTGTTGTAAAAATCAAACCCTGAATTATTTTTATATTCTGGGAAACGCCTGAAAACATGATGTTCAATTTGTTTTATGCGGCTTATAATTCGACCAGTTATTTTTATTAACATCATTTTGAGTTGGTCCAAATACTTGTTCACAAATCTGGGTGATCTCTTATTTCAATGATTTATCAAATGTATTTCTGAAAAAAATAATAAAAAATAATAATAATTTTTTTTTTCTGATAGTCAAGTATTTTGTATTTGTTGTATTTTATATTAAAACTATTATTCTAGTTCTACTTTTAATACCTATTGTATTCTTGCCAGTATCCTTTACTATGACCTAAATTATATTGTTTACCCATACACAGGCCATGCCTTTGTGGGATATTTTTTGTATTTATATTTAATTCACATTTTTTTTGTATTTGAATATTATGTCATGTTTGTATAATGCAAAAGAATTTAAAATAAAGAAAAAAACTTTCTTCCTTACTTTGTAGGGAATTTTGTCTAGGTATGTATACATGTATTTATTGTTACATCAAACACAGATTTTTTGAGTCGACTAAGTAAGTAGACTCACAAAATCTGTGTTTCATTTAACAATTAATACAGAAATTAAAATGGAGTTCTACAAATTAAACGCCAAATATATAAATATGTATTTGTACATGTGAAACTGTTTAGATGTTGAACGAATCCATTACTCGAAAAAGGGCTTAGGCATTCCCAGACGGAAATAGTGTAAAATAATTATATGTTACTTCAGCTTGCAAACTTAGTAGGCGTCTAAGTCTACCATATAGCGTGAGGTTAAAGGTGGCAATTTATTTCCTGAATACGTTCCTAAGTGCAGTAAGGGATGCATCCCTTTCCAATCGAATGGAAAAGGGGTAGCAAGTTTAACGCTTTTAGATTAAAATCTCCATAGTCGAGTTAGCATTTCTTCAAGCGGAAAATTTAAATTTCGCCCGCTGATTGTCGATTAATAACGTTTAATATTTATTCAGAATCAAGAAATAATATAGTACTAGCAAAATTACTTAAGTGTAGTATAACACTCCTCTTATCATTCATCGTTTACTTTGTGTATTACCACTTAAAAATTCTACTTCACGACTCACGGTTTCGGAATCACCATTCCCTCATTAGGTCAATTACAAATTATAGTTGGCCTGATGAGGGAAGGGTTATTCCAAAACCGTTAGTAGTAAATGAGAGTATTTACATGAGATTACATAAATTGAACGATAGTAGACGTGGAGAGTGTTATGTTCCATACCATAAAGTTTAAAATGCTTTTAAAATACAAAATACAATATTGTAGTCAATATGGTGTAGTTGTCCATCATGGGTAGAATGGTGAATGTTACACGTGTATAAGTTGATCACATAAACCAGCCTATGATGGATCGTGAGTCCTGTTTATGCCCAGACTTCCATATTCTTATTCATACATATTGAAATGTAAAAAAAATAAAAATAAATTAATTCAAATAAAAAAATATTTAGTACCATTAATAATTCAAGGCCTTGTGAAAATTAATATAATGTGTACTTTATAATCTCATATAGACAAATAAATTTCAAGGTGAGTGTAAGGGAATTTACAAGGCCTATGACCTATCATCGGCAGCCTTCAGCGATCACATTATGCACATGAGGAAATCCATATCAGTTTTAAAAATATATTTCTTTACCTCTAATTCTTCTCTGTCATACTTCTTATTATTGAGGGTTGTGAACCTTGTTGAAACAATGACTCTTCTCCAGTTATCTCTTGACTGCGCTGCACGTAGCGCTCCAACTTAACTTGACTGGTCCATTGTGTGGGGATCTCCCTCTTCGTTCCTTCACTCCAGGCTACCAATCCCTGTCAATCCAATCCTCATTGCCAAACGTATCCAAAGAACTGAAGAATCCGTCATGTACAGACACTAGCCAGAGTCAAGCCATCCAAGTGTAACTCCTGATGAATGGATTTGTTGGTGCGTCTATCTGTCTATAGAATTTGAACTATGCTCCGCCAATGCCACATTTCAAAAGCGTAATTTTTTCTCCTTTCTGCTGCTTTTATGGTCTATGTTTCAGCAGCATACGAAAAAATGGAGTGGACCAAACTCCTGACAACTTGATCTTGATGCTGTTACTCAGGCCTTGGTGTTTCCAAATTTCAATTAAGCTTAGATATGGCACTTCTAGCAATGTCTCTCACGTGGTCTTTCCAGATTTGGTTTTTACTGAGACATGGCACTTTTGCAATGTTGCCCACACGGTCTTTCCAGATTTAGTTTTTGCTTAGACATGGCACTTTTGGCGATGGCGATACGACCTCTAAGCTGGCAATGTTTTAATGACATTTTCTAACTCACTCTTTCCTCTTACCCTCCAACAGGCGCGACGTAAACGCTCAAATGAAATCCGAAATAAGACAGCTATTTTACTCGACTTGGGTTTTTGTTTTCATTATTCATGTAAATTAATATAAGCCCTCCGAGTTGGGGCTTTTCATATTCATGAAGACGTTTAGCGAATAAGTTGAGTAGCAAAACGCGAACGAGTTAATAAAACAGGCGTTATATTCTGCCGCCAATTTTGATATTTTGATTCTAATTACGTGTGACAATAGAGTTAAAGGACAGTGAAGTTACCCTTAAACTTCTCGAGTTTGGCCTTCAGTTTTACTTACGAATAATTTTGTACAAATCCGCGAGATACTATTATGGACTGAATATCATTTTGAGATGTCGTCTTATTATCTTTATCCCACTTTACGTTGAAGGTTGGCAATCATTTTTGGAATTCTTATTTGTATCTTTATCATAAACCTAATAAGGTAAGGGTTGAAAACCATGATTTAAAAAAATAAAAAATTATAAAATATTTCTTTTAAATAATTTTAAGTATCGCATAGTGATAATAATAAAATTAATGTTATGCTAAGGGTTTTAAGTGTGATTTTACATAATTTTATTTTAAAAATTTATTTTTATTGTAAATTCAAATAACAATAATAATAACCGCAGTTTGACGACTTCTTCTACAGCACATTTGTATGGGGAAGTCATCAGATATTTTCATCAATTAATTCAGCAGTCACTTTTCGGTAGTATTTTTCTATTTTGAATTTAAATTTTACCTGGTAAAACTATTATTTCATTTGATATCATCATTTGATATTATCATATTGATGCATTTTACATCATTTTCAAACACCGTATGTGAAGTACATGTCACAATAGATTTTAAGTAATAGTTTTATTTTGCCAGTAAAACTTAAATAAGTAAACTTGAGTAAAACACAAACTTTAAAAACATCCCCAGTTCTTTATAATATAAAATTTTGGCCAGTTATTTCTTTTCGACAAGACATTTAAATACCTTTTTTCTATTCTAATGATTGTGGTACTGAGAAATTAAAATTTTGAATTGTAATCTCAAGAGCAGAGGATTCACGACAATAGTTTAAAATGAATATCACCTTATTTATTGTACAATAGAACGTCCTTAAAAGTGTACAATACTTTCAGCGACGGTTTTATCATCTCGCTCGTTTGAAAATGTTGCAAATACGGAAAATTAGTGTGAATTAATCCCACCTTAATCCAAATTGCACAGCGTTCTCCGTCTCGACTGTTGGCGGAATATTTCTGAGCCGCTTACGACGCCTTAATTATTTACAATTTGCAGAATGGTTAACGTTTCCCGCCAAAACATCTCGAGCCAAGTCTTTTGTCAGCGCCAAACATTAAGTGGAAGCAAAATGGCGACAGTACCCATCGCTCTCCGCGCCAGGGTCAGGCATGGAGAGCGCTCCTCAATTATCCTCGGTTAAAAAGCTACACCAATTACACCGAATTTATTTGGATTTTTTGTATCCGTTTTATATTCTGGCAACACCCATTCTTGGTCAGCTCGCATTTCATTTGCGTTTCCCGCTTTTATTTTGATATTATTTCCTCTTTATCACGCCACTACAGGGAGATTAAAATATATCTTTATTCTAAATAAAATACAGTAATATTTCAATTTTAAAATGTACAAATTCTGTAATAAAAGCCGATAGTGCATAGGGCATCGAACTTTTAAATGGAACATATGAGACTTTTTTTTAATAATATTATCTTATTTATTTTTTTACAAAAATGTTAATAAAATTAATATATAACCACTCACCGAGATTTTTACGTCTACCGGTTTCGAGACGTACCCGTCTCTTCGTCAGGACAATCACTAACACAGCATGCAAGCTAACACAGTCAGGACAATCACTAACACAGCATGTAAATGCTTTAAATATTTATTATATTGAGAATAATATTATCTACTTATAATAGAATTAATATGCTTTAATTCTATTATAAAAAAAAAAATATTCAGGCAAATTTATATGATTGATTACAAATTTGATATAACTAAAGTTCTCATTTAAATTCCCGCATCGCGCCAAGGTAAAATTGTGAAATCCATTAGGATTATTGTACTCTCTTAAAAAGGAAAGTTTTTTTGACATTTCAAAGTAGATGAAGAATATCGATGACTGGGTATTTAAAGTGCTTACGTTTTGTTATAGGCTGGTTAAGTTATGCAAGAACCTTACCTGTAAAGAAAAAAAACAGATTTGTGAACAAGTATTTACACACTCAAAATGTTGTGGAAGAAGGTATTTTGCGACCACCCTCGCGTGAGGTGTGTCACTATTCACAACCCACACATCAACCTCTTCACCCCGCCGCCGCCTTCACCTTGTCGTAATGTATCTTCCTATAAAATACACGGCGGAATTGCGTTTTTATCCCAACTCGCCATATTCCAGCTATCACAATCACTTTCCTTCCACGGCTCGTGTGTTTTTATAGACTTCGCCACATCGCGGGACCGTGCGAGATATTTTATTCTCTCGAAACGATTCTGGAAATTCGTATTCAGGTTACGGCGCTTTACGTACCACGTAAAAATAATAAAACAGTGTGTAACACACGTAAAAAAATCATATCGCATATATCATTTTAAGCCATGCTTTTGATTATTTTTTTGCCAGGCGGTACATAAATATGCTTGTAAAATAATATAAGGTGGAGGAATAATTGAATATAAAATTTTATCGTTCATTTGTCATCTCCATACCAATATATAAATAAGGCTTCGTTGCTCCAATTTTCATCCTTGTAATGCATAAAGTTCCTCGCAAGATCCATGTAGTAGTAACTTGATCACTAATTTCATGAAGGCAGTGTAATGCATAAAGTTCCTCGCAAGATCCATGTAGTAGTAACTTGATCACTAATTTCATGAAGGCAGTGTAATGCATAAAGTTCCTCGCAAGATCCATGTAGTAGTAACTTGATCACTAATTTCATGAAGGCAGGTAGATCAACATAGTGCTAAATATTCTTGAATATGAGTGTAATGTGATACAGAAGATAAAAGATATTATTCCTCTTTATATAGGAAAGAAAATGAAGAAAACTAGTTATGTAGTACGTATTTATTTACATAAATTTCATAGGAGTGTAAATTTTTATATTAAAAATATTGTTATAGTACTTTATAAAAAAAAATGTTTTTTTTTAGTTTATTTGTTTTTATGCCTATTTAAGGTGTTTTTTTAATCACTTTAGATGTTTTTAAAAATAGTTCA
Source organism: Brachycentrus maculatus (assembly GCF_059751285.1). Lineage (NCBI taxonomy): Eukaryota > Metazoa > Arthropoda > Insecta > Trichoptera > Brachycentridae > Brachycentrus > Brachycentrus maculatus. Next base: position 1,862,074 of record NW_028281008.1, on the reverse strand, counting down.
GGTTTTCATTTTAGTTATCTTTGATGTTTTTTTTTAGTTATTTCAAGTTATTTTGTTTTTAGGTGGTTAAGGTGTTTTTTTGTTGCTGTATTTTTTATAGATTATTAATTTGTTCATAGCTTCATTGAATGATTCATGAAAATATTAAAAAAATTATGAAAAGCTAAGCATTATGAAATGTTATTTATTTGTAATGCGTGTTTTTTATATTATTTATTTTCCATTTAACCAGACTAAACCGTGACAAAACGTGGCCTGTAAAACTTATATTTTAATATTGCAAGTATGATAATAAACGCTTTTCTATAGAAATAAGGTGCAAAATAAGCTGAGTCTAGAATTTTGTACCTACCTTATGTAGCATACTTTAATTTCACTTTTAATTTTTACTTCTTTTTATTTTATTTTATTTCATTATTTTTAATTGTTATTACCCTTTTTACAGCCAAATTTCTATTCTTTATATATATTTTTTACCTGCACCTGTATTGTTTCTGTAAGCTTGTTGTGTTCTCATGTAATTGATGAAAAACGTTCAAACAATTTGTATTGCACTCTTTTTCATTTCTTGGAATATGTTTTTCATTGTTTGTGAACCATAAATAAATAAAAATCCACAAAATTGGTCAGCAAAATAAATATTACAATGTTTCAAAATGATTGCAGAGAACGTAAAGTACTTCGAATCATTATTTCCAAAACTTCAGTTGTAAATCTAAGGATTGTTGCACCTGTCAGCCGAATGCAAGTTAATATAAATGGCCAGCCATTTTATTTTTTATTTCATATATCCTTCAAGCAGCACGCGAGCCATACCCAAAAATTGACAGTCGGGAATTCCTGTTATAATGTGACGAAAACACGCACGACTTTAAACGTTTCTCGATCCGTTTTCATAATTAGACAGCAAACCTACATAAAATATGAAAATGTGTCTATTTATCACGTTTTCTTGGCAGAGTGTATGTGTGCCATCTTTCTTTGTAACGACGATAAAACTTTTTAGTTTTATAAAATGTACGCATATCTTATACCAGGTGCATTTTTTCCGAGGCAAAAATTGTTTATTGGGGACCAACTTTGAAATCACGTGACCATACCTATTTTGTTGAGAAATATCTATTTTATGTACAATATATACAACATATCCATCACTAGAATATAAAGTTTATTTTAATTAAATATTCCAAAAGGTTATCGGATAAAATTCATAAACGTAGATAGTAGGAACTGCAATTCTTTGATGATATAAGTCCGAGGTTTACGCAGCATAGGAAGAAGACGTACATCTAGGCCTAAGCCCGAACATAGATTAATCGCATTTTAATTTTCATTCAACCCAGGTATTATTTGGCGAAAGTGAATTTTTTTCTTAAAAACATCGTTTTTGTATTAAAAAAAAATAATACAAAAATGGTGTTTTAAAAAATTTAGAACATACGTGGTTTTGAAAATACTTAAAAGCGGCCAGGTTTGGAGTTGAAATAATTGGCGGGTATGTATAAGGAGATGCATGAACATGGAAGAGGAAAATAATGTTTGCCAAGTCAGAGCGGTGTGGCGTTCTATTCTCTCTGCCTACCCCTGCAGGGAAGCGGCTTGATGGGTTGTAAGTTGTTAATTTCATACCTTTAACAGTTTTTTTTGTTAAATAAATATTTTGGTTGTGATTTCCATACTTAAATTCATTAATTTAAAAGAATAAATACATGGCATTACATACATTGTTTTGAACATAATTAATCATTTTTAAACCTTACGTGTAATTATTTTAAATGTTTTTCTACTGTACCTTACCCAGAAATTTTTAAAACAAAAAAATAGTGTTGATGGGTTGGAATTATGAGAATGCAGGATTGTAACTCTTCCAATGTTGACTTGTAAAGTAACCCCTACGTAACTTATATTTAGGGATCATTAATCATAGTCGTTTAATCTCTACTTTCACCACCGGACCGCTATCATTACGGTGTGATCTACCAAAATATAATACAATACGAGTATTATACACAACATGTCAAAAAAGAAGTTAGAAGGTTCTCATAAAAGGCAGTTTCTTTTGACCTAGGTCATTATACAAACGGGTAAATAGGATCCTTCCTTCGTATTATATGAAGGTAATAATCGCATTATTAAACTGGGACCCAAAAGCCCTACAACCATCCTACAAAAAGGAATCATTACAATGATAGAACCTTCACAAAAATGTTTCTTTATTGAAAAGGATATTTTAAAACTTCTAGTGTTTATTTTAGACATTTTGTTTACGTGGCAAAATTTCCTTTTTTCGGGGGTGGATTATTAGTTTGGATGATTTCATAGAGATATAAAGTACGGCAAAAATCCTGCTTCTAAAATCTGCTTGTGGCGTAGAGAGATTTTTTCGTGTGTCCTTTTACTTCTGAGCTTTTCATTGAATTACAATGGCGGAGGATTCGGGAGGTCGCCTTAAGTGTGTCCAGACACTGACAATCTTGAAGAGGTGATTGATGATGCCCTTGACTCGGGAATACCCCCCAAAGCAGTGATCTCTATCCCCGATCCTGCGTTTAATTAATGGACATTTTTGCAACACATTTCAAGTGTGTATTATGTTTTTACTTAGCTCGTTTGATTGATTTAGTATTTGATATATGTATGCAAGTTTAAGGTTTTAAAAATTTTTCGGCTTATAAATAATAAAAAGATTTATTTTGTGTATTTAAAACATTGTAAACTTTGTGAAATGGTAGTATAACACTCTCTTTATCATCCATCGTTCTCTTTGTGAAGTAATACTTAGAAACACCACTTTTATAAATGGTATTATACAAAGTGAACGATGAATGATAAGGATAGAGTTAATAAGAGGATTACTATACTCATATAACGATAAAATGAAATAAAATCGGGTAATACAGTATTTGATTTCCTAGGTAAATCTCAATTTTAAGTTGGTATTATTATTAATTTATTTGTTATTAAAGAGAAAATATATAAGATTTCACAATAAACAGAATAAAAAAACATTTCGTTTAAAATTTATGTTGAAAAAAGAGCTTGAATTAATAAAATAATTTGACCATTTATTATGAAGTTAAGGGGTTAGTAAAAAAATTATGATTTCCTGAACTTAATCTGATATTTATGAAAGATTGATAATTTTATAATCTTACATACATTTCATCAATACAAATAAAAAACTAACTTATCCCAACTATAGATGATGCCGGAAACTACCATGTAAAAGAAGGCGTCAATTGAAGGTTAAATATAACTTCCGAAATTTCACTTTCCGAATCACATAAATCAGTCTATGACAGGTTGTAAGCCCTGCAATAAATACACAAATATCCATATTTATATTAATCTATTCTTTTTTACACTACTATACACGACTAGTTTCGAAAACTTACAGATGTTTTCATCTACATGTGGAAATTAAAATTGAGTTTTAATTTTCACCTATAGATGAAAACATCTGTAAGTTTTCGAAACTAGTCGTGTTTACAAACAAAACTCCTTAAGTGGTTTATTACAAGTGCTTAATTTTTCAAAAATTATCAACATGTCATTCCACAAAGTTATGCCGAATCAATAAATAACATATTAATCTATATTGATATAAATGTATAAGTTTTGCGTGGTGTATTTCAATATTTCTTTAAATCAATTGACACGTGCTTCGATGCATACATTGATAATGCATGCTGAATAACCAAATGTCAAATCAAATATTGAGTTTATTTGAAGGTTTTAATAAAATAACGATTCTGATGCCTAATTTATCCGTATGTTCACTGTCAAGGTAAACAAAATTAAATCAAATCCGAACATTCGTCGACTTCGCTAATGCTCTTAATGACAACTCTGATTCGTAAATTAGTCTCATAATTCTCAGGAAAGCCGTTCAGAAGTAATGGTTTACGGCAGATGTCTCCAAACCTTTAATTTTAGGGTCCGGAAAACTCGGCTTGAAGTTTGAAGCACCCTGTTTAGACGGAAAATTCGGTACGTATTTTTGCTGTGTCCTGTCCATGATATTGATAAACATATATTTTTTTAATTATAAAAGCATCCTTTGGTTATTAATATTTTTTGACAAAGAAGAGTTTTTTTAACAAAGAGAGAAAAAAACTTTTTGACATCTTAACATGGATAAAGAAGAATATGGAAATCTGGGTATTCACAGGGCTTACGACCTTTAACGAGCTGGTTAAGTGATCACTTTACATACGTGTAACATTAACCATTATATCCATGATTAACAATCACATTACTCAATTTTTTGTTAAACAAATACGATTTCATAACGTTCCATGATTTAGTTCACAACAGCCATCTATGATTGGATTTAAAAATATTTCATTAATAAAATGAAAATATATTGTTTAACTTGATTAAAATGTAAGACACGACCGGTATACGGCTGTCCAAATTTAAAACACAGTAAGGGACATTTTTTTGTAGTACGTTTTTTTTGCATTTTTGGACTAAGTAGAGTCTACTTAGTCCATAAATGCAAAAAAAAACGTACTTCAAAAAAAATGTCCCTTACTGTGTTTTAAATTTGGACAGCCGTATAGAGTCAACTTAAATTTAGTCATAAAAACGTATTATTCTTTGATTTTAAAATTATGATTCTAGATAATATTTATCAAACAATAAATTCTTATCTAATATTTGCTGCACATTTAATAGAAACGAACACATATTTTGGGTATTTTTTTAACAACCGTTAATGAATGGTATTTCAACATAACTATTTCATTTCGTAAATACCACTATTTCTTAAAATCTATTGTGACACGTGTCGCAATACATTAAAAGAAATAGTGGTATTTACCAAGTGAATTTTAAATTAAAAATTGATTGATATTAACCACAAATGTTTTAAATCCAAATGAGTACCTAACAAACGTTAATGAATCGCATTTAAATAAAATTTTACATGTTTATGATTTTTTACAACACCTGATATAATGGGAGTCAATTAAGTCCATATTATATTATCTCAGCCCCTCCTTGTTATTCCCTTCTCTCCCCTATTCCACTCACTTTGAATACGGAGGTAAGTGTTGCACCTGTCAGCTGAGCAAATTAACAAGTTAACAGATAATTTAATATCGCAGATGCTATTAATCAGAACGACTAAACATATTCTGTGCATTAAATTTTGATTGAAAATCTGCCTTGATGTCTCATAACAATGGCAAACATAAAATTATTATGTATTTTCATGCATAATACAAAATTCATAACCCTTTGGTTCATATTACAGAATTTATAAAGGTAAAATGTATTTTGTGAAGTTTTTTTTTCAATTAATGTTTTACTTAGTAATTACCACGTTTTCTTAAAATCTACTGTAACACGTGTTTCGATGCATTCCGCATCATTTTCAATACGGTCGCGGTGTTTGAAAATGATGCGGAATGCATAGAAACACGTCACAGTAGATTTTAAGAAATAGTGGTATTTACTAAGTAAAACATTTATTAAAAAAGGATTGATTTTACCACTACATACATCATCCACTAAAAGAATTTTCTGTTACCAAATTTTCTCTTACGCAAATATAATACTCGTACAATGACATCATTCATTAAATTAATTCAAAAGGATTAATCGAAAACTAATAATTATTTCTTAAAATCTAATACATATGCAAAATAAATCAATATTTGAAGCACTTACACTTACAAAAACCCTTTGTAAAAAATCGTTTTACACCTTAGTTTAATTTAAATTTAAATTTCCAATTTTAATTTTAATTAGTTTTAATTTTTCAAATCAAAAGAAGTCGACCGGACCTATTTATAAAAAGAATGAGGTCAAAATAATTTATAATAAGATTTACAATTAATGTATAATATAGAATATTTTGGAAATTTCGGCTTGGGTCTGTGTGGTCTAATACAACCACCATTTTGCGGTCTCATTACCGATTTCTTCGACGAGTCGGTCAGCCTCAAATAACAAAGCCTCTATAAACTATATAAGGTTCCTATGTTTCTATTACAAGGGCCCCAAATAAACTGAAAGTAATAAAATATATAGCTGTTTTAATCGTTATTATAAAGTATCAATAAATTGAGTCGTAAAATTATATTGTTTAAAGGCATTTTTATTTCAATATTGAAACCATAAAATGCACGAATGTGGATCAGACATTTGACGACGTCTGTACATATTTTTATACCATCAGGTTTTAAATGCACACTTTAACGTAAAGATAAATCTCTAATCTTTTATAGTTTTCCATTGAGCGCTTTGAAATTTAAACACAACTTTGCATTTGAATACGCATCAGGTACAGCTGGTTATAAGTTTATTATGTATATCAATAAAATAATATTTTGAGTATTTTGATACCTTAATTACAGAAACTTAAATAATATCGACTTACCATATTTCATTACGCCTGAAAATCAGCGTATAGTAAAATAATTTCAAACAAAATAATCCAATAAAATATGGCGAATTGCATTAGTGTAATATGGCGCCATAAAAGAGGTAAACCAAAATACACTACAAGATTTTATTTATTTATTTTTCATCCTACATATTATTACAAATTACAAATTACAATAACGTGTGTACATTTTCAATACGTTATGATAAAAATATTTGAAAATTAAATTGATAATGACATGCAATCAAATAATACATGGCCGAATGATGCCATCTATTACAAATCTATCCACTTCCATTATCCAATTACAAATAGGTCTTTCATGCTTAGTTTCATTATTTAACGACTTTATGGATAATGAAGATGGGTTGTACACCTTTATTTCAAAATAATCCAAGTTCTTTTGACCAAGAGGCATGTATTTTTGTTTCATGTGTTTCTATGTTTTAAATCTTGTGGTTTTGTCTACGTTTCCATGAAGTGTGTAAATTGTGAGTCGTTTGCTTTATTGGGTGGTGTTTTCTTCAATTATATGACAGTTATTCTAGATTGCAAATTCAAGTGTTGTTTTACAGTGAGGTTTTTTAACTCATAAGTTGCAATTTATTGAATTTTTCCATAATCAATGATCTGTTAACTTAATTGATGATTTAATTTAATGATATGTATTTCATTTACGTTTTATTTACGTTTCCATCAAGTATGTGATTTGTGTGCTTTTCTGTGATGTACTTTTGCGTTATGTGAATGTTTTCAAAGGATTATTTTAGCTCATAGTTGTTTGACTGTTACAATTTATATTTTTGTTGAGTATTTCCACTGTATTTCCGCCTCCGTAGTGTAATGGTCAGCATGCTCGCCTACCGTTCTGGAGGTCCCGGGTTCGATTCCCAGGGGGGTTTAATAAATATAAGTGATTTTTTCACTCTAATATTTATTCAATATTACACTGGACTGGTACCTGAAGTGGAGGGCTGATCACCTTTCCTTAATGTGTAATCGATCGAGATAACACTGCGTTTATATGAAGCAGTGCCCTATGCTCCATTGGGGTGTGGTAAGGGATTTATTATTATTATATTTCCACTGATGTAGTCTATATCGTATCTTCAAATACTATTTTCATCATTACCCACACAAAACATTAATCACATACCCTTGATATACAGGAGCTTCAAAATATGTTACTTTGTGAATATATCAACTTTTGCAGTGTACTGTGGAAAACAACAATGTAAATTTGTCCTGAGGTACTCGAATAGCAAAATGCACATGTTCAATGGTAATACTTAATACATTATCGCCGCATGAATAAGTTCACACAATGACCATTGATTAGTTGGATATAAATTATCAATTAGACACGACGAACAAGTGAACAAGGTTTAATGGTTTATCAATAGACTGTGGTACGGGGTATTATATAGTATATATAGGGGATGAGATAGAAACAGTTATAGCATGACTCCAAAAGCACGAAGGGTCGTTCTTAATGACCCAAAGCTAATCTATCGTTTGTATTATAAAATGACTATGTATAAAAACCGTCAACGAAGTAGTGAAAGGAATTATTAGATTATAAATCCAAAATAGTTTTTCTACTTTTATCTGATAGTTTTAATAGTATTCTGTGGTTTCAATAAATGCTTTTTTTTATATAATCCCATAATAATGTTTTTGATTTTGATTTTAAGATACATTAATATTTCATAAGTAAACAAAGTGGTAAACAATCTTTGAAATATGTTTTATTGCTTTGAATGATAACAAAATAAAAAATAATATACATAAATCTTATTTAGAAATCTGGTTTGTGCTAATAGTCTAAGTATCGTGTGTCAGATATCCTCTCTGCCTAGCCCTAATTTTTATGTGTATATGTATATATATGTGTTGTATATGTATATATTTATATATAAAAAGAAAAACTGGTAGTTACAGGTACAGTTGAAGGCAAGCGGGCAAGAGGACGGTCTCCAACAAGATGGACAGACCAAATAAAGGAATTAACCGGATCCTCGCTAAACGCTGCCATCAAGTTGGCCCAGGACCGGGAAGAATGGAGAGGACTTGTGCACCAAGTGCCTGACATTCCAGAAGACCACGACGCTCAGCATTGAGCAAGAAGATGAAGAAGAAGAAGATATATATATATATATATATATATATATATATATATATATATATATATATATATATATATATATATATATATATATATATATATATATATATATATATATATATATATATATATATATATATATATATATATATATATATGTATATATATATATATAAATATATTCATTTGGTAAGTTTTACTTTGAAAGTTGGTTTTTGTTATTTGTGCAATCAATTTATACTTACTACAAAAATATATGAACAAAAATACGATTTTTCAAAAAATTGCCACAATCCTAGGATAATGTAGATGTTTTGTTATTTTCATTGGTTGAAAAATTCTTAATAAGAACTTTTATATAATATTTATATATCTTTTATGTATCAATATCTCACTATTTTATGTGTTGTACATGCACTTACTGCGATAATATTTAATTATAAATAATAGTTGGTACACAAATTTTGTTTTCATTGATTTTAAATTAGATAGTTTAACAACAAGCACATACCAAATAGATAACTGACCGATTATACAGAACATTGGCTGCAAAAATTGGGCACAGGAAATAGACTCTCATTCCATTTTATTGTACGCATCCTCCCATGCCTTCTTATAGCTTTAACAGCTAGAACGTCCTACAATCTGTCGCATACAGACTTAGCAGGTGAGTCTTCAAACATGCGAGCATATATTGGAAGAAAAAATATGTTGCTTAAAGCAATCAGACGTATTAAATCTCAATATAAATTTTTACCACAAAAAATATATTTGTGTAAAATATATTAGCTTGAATTTACCGAAGAATCAATTTATCAATAATATATTTTTTTAAAGCTTTTTTTATGTGTCATGTAGTGGCTGTTAATGTTCGATGTACTGAGATAATAAAATAATATTTTTAAATTTTTTAAATTTTTAATAGTATTCAGAAATCAGAAAAGAGTTTTCGAATAGAATTGCATAAATGATCACACTGTAAAGTGTATAAAATCTTTATCACGTGTGTAAACACGTGCAACATTCACCATTCTACCCTTGATTTACAACCGCACTATTTAAATTTTCGGAACTTCTAGACATATCATTAATCTTATGACACAGTACGTATGAGTACACTAAATCCATTTTTGTTGGGTTAAGAAAGCTTTTATTCAGCAGTGACCCTTTAATTTGACACTAAATTATTTGTGTAACGTGATCACTTAACCAGCCTACAACATGTCAAAAGCTCTGTAAATACATATTAAGTCCAACTTAAATTCTGAATTCGATATTCTTCTTCATCTTTGTTGAAATATAATAAAAAAATTAAAAAGATAAAACCAGATTTGTATTTAGACACGCTCAAAATGTGAATATAAACGGTTATGTATTTAATAGATTTATATTATCCACTGACACTTCGTGATGGAATTGCATTTTTAATTTATTATTAGATTAAAACCAATATTTTTAGCTTTTCCACTTTTTTATTTGACCAGCGACCGGGTTTCGTCGTTACCGACATCATCAGACTGGTTATGTATTTAAAAAGCATTGTAAACTTTGTGGTACGGTAATAAAACACTCTCCTTATCATTTATCGCCGGTTTGTCGATTCAAACTAAGAAACGTGACTCCCTCCTTAAGGATTATTTTCTTTTTCCCATTGCTCTAAGCAGTATAGGGGGTTTTACTTAGAAAATTCAATTTAATCACCCATTAACGATTACTGCTCGAAGCGGACGAGGCAGATTTTTAAAAACAAAGACAGGCTGAATGAGGGGGATGTTATAACCGTTATTCGATATCAAATCCACTTAATCGGCGGCTAAAGCTTTATTTAGTTACTAAATAAGCTTTTAGCAAAAGATAAGAGATTGAATTTGCTTTAAATGCTACCCATAGCTTGCATGAAATGACCCAAACAATTATATATATTTAGCTTTCGCAGATAGGTTTATATATGCCTCAACTGATTTCAGTGCACAATTCACGCTGTTTCCAGCATTCATTCTGCTTTCTTTATGTTTATAAATCTTTCCATCCCTAGAAAATACTTCCCAATTAATTATTGATACATAATTAATGAAGAAAGCAAATTATTGATACATTTATGAAGTAAGTAGCTTCTACAAAATAGTAATGTTCGTTTATTCATATTTTTAATTCTCCTATAGTTGTCAATCATGAGTAAATCGGTGAATGTTACACAGTTTATAAAGTGATCACTTAAACAAGGCAATGAAAAGTGATAAACCCTGTGATAACCAGACTCCCATATTATTCTCTATTTTTGTTAAGATATCAATAAAACATTTTGATTTTTTTTTGTTTTAAAATCTCAAATACGTATTTCTGAATTGTTTTTTTCTGTTGGCATGTCAAAAAAGAATGTTGACACAAAAACGCCTGAAAGCAATTTAAAGTAGTTTGAATGAGTTTTTTTAACACTTAAATAACTCATACAAAAACAAAACCCTAGACATTAAATTGCCTAGAATTTAAATTTGTAATATTTTTCAAATGTTAATAAAAATACACTTTAAAGCAATATTTTTAAGCATCTTCATAATTCAATGTCAAAGGTTTTAAATACGTTTAGTTCAAAAAACCACGCAGTGCAGAAAATATTAAATTGATCGAGTTCTTAAATCATTTCGGAATATTAATTTTCGTCGGTATAAAGATACATTCTTTATCCAGTGATTTTCACGAAAAATTCAAAATATTTTCTATATAAAAACGGTACTTTATGTATTACAGTTCACAAAACATTCCCAAAGTTAACGTGGTAAATGTATAAGATTTTTTTCTGACCCATATAGTGAGTCTGTAATCTTTTCGGAATACATAATTTACGATACATTTTCTTTTATTACGATTTTGTATCCAATTTTCCCGATAAATAACGAAAAATCTCAAATGGAAAAAACTTTTTTTGCGGTACCTTACTCTTTATTGTAGAGAGAATTTAGTGAAAATATAATCATTCCCTTGTTATCATATCGTTTGATATACACAGTACGTAATAAATTGATTTCAATAAATAAGATTTAAAAATAAAATAATTATTATTTATTGTACTTGCTTGAATTTAATTTATTTTTATCGCTTCGTGAGCAAAGTGAAATTATAACTAACTAAAAATCATTCCGCTTTCCCACAGAAATGGACAGAGAGAATAGAATGCCGTACCACTCTGTCACTGCAAACATTATTTGCCTTATCCACATTCATGCATCTCCTCATATAATAATATACATACCCCCGATCATTTCAACTACTAACCCGGCCACATTCAAGTATTTGACATACCAAGTTTTCATTATACGCATGAAAAATACGTGCTTTCTTTATTTTTTCATAGTTTTCTTACATTTACATTTACCAGATTGAGCCACAACAAAGTGTGTTCAAGTACAGATATTCATTGATAATTATGTTGTTTTTATGAATGGTGAGGTGAAAATATTGCATTTTCATATTTCCCAAGGCAAGCTTCAACAACGTCTCGCGTGGGAAGAACAAAAAGAAAAAAGAGTTGAAATAATGAAAATATGTGAAGTAAGCTCAACTTCTAGAAAAGCTGATCCTTTAAAATGTCACCTCAACGATTTAATAACCCAAAGTTATATCCCAGTTTGGAGGAGACGCGACGGGGATATAATGTTCAAGGGATGAAAATCTAAATTCCTTAGGCATTTGGTGGGCGTTTTTATATTAAGGGTGACTTTTTCAAAGAATTTAATTTGCCAGGGATGAAAGATATCACTTCGAGAATCGCCCCTTCTAACCCGAATATCATTTGTATTCCTGGCAATCATTTAAGCTAAAATTTTGGGATACCACCCATTACCCATTCTCGGTTATGATTTGATAATATATGCAAAGCTAATACCGACCTTTGTGACGAAAAAATGGATTCCATCCTTAAACGTTATTTTATGACGTAGTAGTAAAAAAAGAATAAAAAGAATAAAAAAAATATGAAAATTTTATTTAATTTACTTTTTGTACTGACAGTTCTTGGTGGAACTTCCTTTTATAAATAGTAAAATAACAACCAAATGTTTTTATCCATTTTTATTTTATTTGACCAGTGACCAGGTTTCATCGTTGCCAAAATCATCACCGTGGTATGAGGCTAGAAAAAAATCTTTGTTATTTACAAATCCGGGCAGGGATTGAAAATCAACGCCTTTATGTGATAGCATAACAAAATTTGTTTTGGTCCTAACTTTAAGGGAACTTCTCAACACATTGGATCCAATTACAAAAATACATATTGTCAACAATCTTTCCTACCCATATTATTTTAAAATATTGTTTACTTATTTAAATGCATGCTTATTATTTTAAAATATATGAAAGATGATTTGGCCGATGTGTATTTAAAAAGAGTACAGAACATGTTAAATTTTGAGAGTTTTTTTTTACGATGATCTTAATATAAAACGAGAATATCAGCATCAGTAGTATGTAGATAGAATGTCTGACACTCGTTACATAGACTTTTGGCACAACCAGATTTTAGGTTCTGATTGATCTGGTCGTGCAAACTCTTATTCTGTTCACATTTATCAAATATACTTTTTTTCGCCATTCTCTCGTTAACCATTCGCTCTACATGTCGTTTCTTTGTCTTTTCAATAGTCACTAGTTCAGCCTTACATTCCTTTCTTACATCTTCATTTTTAATTCTGACAAACAAAAATTTTGCACACATTCAACGACTGTCTTATTGAACACATTTCAAAAGTATAAGGAGTGGATGATGATAAATGAATTATATTTATAGTATTATTACAAAATTTGTCCTGGGAAGAGAGTGTTTTTAACGACACACATGAATAAATGCCGTCTTTATTCATTTAAAAAGAACCTTTATTGAACAATGCTCTTTAAATTATTGTGTTAACGTCAATAAAGTGAAGATTATCCCATAATTTATAGCCTTTTATCTTGACTTGCAGCGAGCATCTCTGTGTTTTATATAAAGTAAGGTCGGGACGCCATTACGCCATCAATTTTACGTCTCATTATTCTCCAATGGGTTTAGTTCCCGCCAAAATGAAGTGATGAATAAAAAATATCACAGGAAATTGATTCTACAGTATTTTCAAGTAAGAAGATTTTTGTTATATTTAAATAATATTTTTAATTTTGATATCTCCACATGGATAAAGAAGAGGATGGAAGTCTGGGTATTTATAAGGCTTACGACCCGTCATAGACTGGATCGAGATGTACAGAACATAACTGCGCGTAGTCATAACTGAGTTTTACATTTAACCATACTCAACTATAGTTGGTGCCGAGAACTAGCATATGAAATAAGTATGTGTAAATTGAAGCATAAATAATTTTTTTGATTTCTACTAAAATTCGACAAAAATGTATTATATATTAAAAATATATCACTCAATACATTTAACATAGACAGGCACCATACAACACATAAAAAATATGTTATGACAATCGTTGAAATTAATCGACATGGTGTCAAGGCCATTAAGTAATTTCGCGATGTTAAAAATTAGTTATTAAGACAAGAATATTTACTTTCTACATACGTGCATATACATATTATATGTAAGTCTAGTCTGTTTATATGATTAGTGTCAAAATTTACATCAGATAATGAAAGAAATGAGTCCCACATTTCTTGAAATCTTGTATCAACCTTTATGTTCATCAAGGCTTTCGGGTCTTATTGCATTTTAAATTTCAATTTTTCATCTATTTTAAAAGTGTCAAGACGACTTTTGAGATGGGTTTCTCGACGAGCCGGCCAACTTTAAATAGAATTCCTGTTACATCTACTCTCGGGTCGGTAAATATCATATCCCACTAAGAGATTTTTTTATAAAGACATACGTATAATGTATTCTAGTGTGAACTTTACAATATGGTTGTTAAAAATATATTGTTGGTTATGTTTGTATCAATGAATTCAATTACTTATTATTTTATTAATGATGTCATAATTTTTATTTTTATTTTTCATTTTCTTACTTTGTGCGATTTGTTCAATTCATTATTCGGATATATTTTTCGAGAAATTTTAGTAAGGACATTTCGGCAGTTATAAATATTCTTTGATTGATACCTTCTTTCGTATATGAGTTCTCAGTTCTATCCACGGTTAAGTAAATTTACATAAATGTTGTTTGAGTAAGTCTATTTTATTATTTAAAGACCTTCAGGTATGTAAGCTTATTCTCGAAATATTTTAGATACGATTCTTCTTAAATTATTAATGAAAGTCTCTTCTTAATAATATAAAAAGGGGATGAACAATACATGTTTCATTTCAAATTGAGACACCTTTAAAAAGGTAAAAAAAATCCATGTAAATAACCATATTTTTCTTCATCTTTGTTGTAGTTCTAATAAATGTTAAATAACTTTAATTTGTATTTGAAGCACTAACTTTGTGATTTTCCATTTTATTAGTAAAATGTCACTTTGTTTTAATATCACTATAAATATATTGATTTTAAAACAAAGTTACAATTTAATTACGTTGAATAACTCCTAAATAGAGAAACCCAGATTTATTTATTTTTATTTATTCATCAATTTGTACAATACATTATTACACTTTTTAATGAACGCCTTACTAACCCGTGACGAGACGTTCATTTGCATTATAAAATATTTATTTATAACTAGAAATTGCAAATGATACAACATTAAGTAAAGTAATTCAAACACTACATAAATAAGATCATTAGAGCACAGTGAAAAATTGACAAGTACATAGTTTCTAGCAACAAATGATATATTGCTAAAATAATAATGTGTTAACTGAATTTATTAAGGTGGGGTGATAACAACGACTAATTTGTGAACAAAGATCTGGAAACACTAAAAATAATAAAGAAAGTATAATCTGCCCTGTAAATAATTAGAAAAACAAATTTGTTTTCCCAAAAAATAAGCAAAAAAACAATAAAAATAAAACACAGTAAAAAATATCGTAAATATTAAAAAAACTTTTCAAATCATCAAAGTTAACTTGTTAAAGTTAACCTTGCGCCATAAATCAAATGTTAAGTCTCGTCTTAATACATATTTTACTAGCAGGAATATCATAAACCTCGACATATTATTTGCCCAAGATCTTCTTCACACTTTTATTGAGATTATCATTCGCGCTACAGGCTGTTGTACTGAACCAGATAACACCCCTCTTTCTGTTATTTGTCTCTTAATATCCCAAGTTTATGATCCAGAATCCAAGGGAAATAAGATAATTTGATCTTGTTATGGTTTCAAAGTCAGTCATCGCCGCGGAGAAACAATGTGTGTCGTTCCAGCCATAACATGAGTGTCATGATAATTCTGACCTTTTAGATTTAGGATTTTGATATACGTCTTGTTGCTTCGGGGGTTGGCAGAACTTTAAGATGAAACAAGACTCAAGATCCGGGGCACCGACAGTGAACAAAACATAAGGTTTAATACGAGTACTGAAATAATTATTCACATAATATTTTGATATTTGTTTGATAGTATTCTTGTCACGTCAGATAATATTATAACTTGACAAAAATCTCTAAGTTTATCATTATTTAGTTAGATTATTATCGTTGTTTAGAAAGAAAGAAAAAATCATATGATTTTTACAATATATGTAGTTCGGGATATAAAATACTCTAAGTAAAAAGTGAAAAAAATTTGGAACAGGTAGATGATTTCGTATACTTGAAACAATGTTTTCTAGGGATTGTAATACTGATTAAGAAATAGAAAGGAGACTAAATGCGGGAAACTGAGTGAATGGTGCAGCGAAAGAATTTCATATAAATTTGTCGCTATTATGGCCAAATATATATATATATATATATATATATATATATATATATATATATATATATATATATATATATATATATATATATATATATATATATATATATATATATATATATATATATATTTATATATATATATATATAAATATATATATATATATATATATATATATATATATAAATATATATATATATATATATATATATATATATATATATATATATATATATATATATATATATATATATATATATATATATATATATATATATATATATATATATATATATATATATATATATATATATATATATATATATATATATATACATATATATATATATATATATATCTATATATTGTTGACATCTCATGTATGATGAAGATAATCCAGATTTGTGAACAAATATTTGGGCACACTCAAAATGTTGTAGACAAATAAATTCGTTTAAAAAAAATGTGATTTTAAAACATCTCGTTGAAAAATATTTCAAAATTGTATCATCCATTATTCAACCGAAAAATGTACAATATATTCCAACGGGATATTTTTATCTCTATAAAAACGCCATCATTATGTCCGTTTTGAAATAGCCTTCTGTGAAATTTTCCGTTTTATTAGACGGAGATTTCGCAAAACTTAAAAGTTTCTCCGAAACTAAATTAAGTTTTAGCATCTGGAGCAAATTACATTTGCTGAAAGGCTCAGGTTATTCCGTAAGGACGTTTTAAACTTTTTTACTTTCACATACCCCTAAACATATTTCCAACAATTTTTTCCTGGACTTGGAAACTTCCCTCGCACGGGACCATTTTACTGCTTATAATATACGGAAAGGAAATAAATACATTTTTCCCCGGTTAGTTACTTTCGGGAAGTTTCGCATGGTGGTGCAAGTATGCGCAATAAACAAACGTTCACTTTTTTCAACGTTATTTAACGGCAATATTTAAATTTCCACGTAAACAGAAATGTGAGTGAAATTGTAAAAGAAAGACACTTGTTTTATACCACTTGAGTTTATTTTATTACAACGACTAGTTTCGGAAGATATGCTTCCATCTTCAGGTCTAAATATAAACAATTTATTTAGTTTATGTAGCTTCCGAAACTAGTCGCTATAATAAAATAAACACAAGTGGTAAAAATAAGTGTTTTTTCTTTTACAATTTGATCATGTCTTACAAGTTTTATTGATTCTGCCCGTAATTTAATAAAGGTCTAAAATTGAAACAAAGGTACCTACTAGAATTGGAAAAAGATTTAGCTTTCAAAAAAAATATTAACCATTCTAATGTTCATATTTGCTCTTTAACTAATAACTTTACCGACTTCTACTGCACTAGTCAACTAAATAGATCTTTTTTTTTCTCATTATTCTAAAATAAAAAAAAATTGGATATTATTAAAAAATATATTGCAATGAGAATAAAATCCTGCAGAATGCAACAATTTGAAAAGAATACATATTTGTATGTATGTTAAAGAAAATTAAAAATATATTTACCGATTTAAATTGTAGAACTCCATTTTAATGTATGTATTAAATGTTATTGCATTTTTAAATGAATAATATTTGTTTGAAAATGCCATAACTACGCGAAACAATAGTCATTAAATTGATTTTTCATGTGTTTTTTTAACAATAAAATACAACTTAGTAGACTCAAAAATTCAGTTGTTGATTTAACATTTACAACATAAATTAATTTTTTTGATATCAAAATGCCATGACCGAACAAGTATATAAATAAACAGCTTAGTTTAGATTTCAAACTGGGTTCTTAAGTTGTAACAAAGTATTACTTCTTGCCTAATGATCTGGTAAAATAATGTATTAATTATCGCGATAATTAATTATATTATCGCTAGTCAGAACAAGAGGCAAT
The DNA here is from genome assembly GCF_059751285.1 of Brachycentrus maculatus. Taxonomy (NCBI): domain Eukaryota; kingdom Metazoa; phylum Arthropoda; class Insecta; order Trichoptera; family Brachycentridae; genus Brachycentrus; species Brachycentrus maculatus. Next base: position 1,843,859 of record NW_028281008.1, on the reverse strand, counting down.
ATTGATTACTTTGATATGCCGACTGCCGGCCCTGGGCCAAGGACTTAACAGGTCCCAACCAGTAAAGAGATACCGAAATTTGATATTCCGGTAAATACACATCGCGGTAGGTATTACCCACCATCTACAATATTCATAGTTTGTTGATTAGGCACCTATTTAGGGGTTCATTCAGTGCCTACCTACTGGCGTCATTGTAAAACTAATGTTTTTATTAATTGATTCGGTAGTTACTTAGTCTTAATATCTACAATTTTTTTATTTAAGTTTTACTTATTACAAATAACAAACAACTTTGTGATACTTGTTTTGATATATTCTTCATCAAAATGATGCTTCAGCGAAATGCATCGAAATACGTGTCATAATAAATTTTAAGAAATAGTGGTATTTACAATGTAAAACTTAAGTTAACATTAAAAAATATTATCAAAAGAGATTCGTTTTCCTAACTAAATGTATGTATTACTTATATATTAACAGAAAATCCGTGTGTTTTTTCAAAAAAAAAACATAATTTGCCATATAATTTTGAGAAATAAAAAGACTTTGTTTTTTGATCCACTCGCATTTTTATTAACAACCAACTAGTTTCAGCAACAACCTGTTTCTGACAGTCATGAAGAGGGAAACAGGTTGTTGCCGAAACTAGTTGATTGTTAATAAAAATGTGAGTGGATCAAAAAACAAAGTCTTTTTATTTCTCAAAATAATATGTCACTATGATCCACAAAGTTAATGCTTTCAACATTCAAAATAACTTAATTTGCATTCAATTATAAAAATAAAATACATGTATAATACCATTTTTTGAGTTAATTAACGTAAACATGACTAGTTTCGAGAACTACAGATGTTCTTAATAGGTGAAAATACATTGTTTTACATCAATAAACTCTAACAGTGGTCTGATATAAGTGTTTCATTTTTATGTATGTACCATATTCTTATTTCACAAGGAAATGCCAAGTCAATAAAATAAAATAAAAATATGTACTTTGGATATCCAAAATTTTTTGAACATAAGAATAAATTGGTGTTTCATTTTGTTTTTTTTTTCAATATTATTTTGTAAGCTGTGACTATGAATACAACATCAGACCATTAGCCATAAGATGGGGGATGCATTCCTCCACACGGAGTACGGGTAGGGGTGATCCGTGTAATAGATAAACAGTACACGTATTAACACCGCGAAGTAAGTTGATATGGTAGGCTGAATGCTGTATTCTGGAAGGTACACTCAAAAGGATGGCGATTCGAATCACTGGGATACGTTTTACTTTCAGGCATTTATAAATGCGTACGTGATGTGTACATACATTCATATTTTGTGTAAACAGAGCAGATTTCTCAGGAAATATGTTGATATACATCCATTAATTCTTTCAAACACCCACACACACACACACATACACTCACACTTTGTTTGGCTGTTAATGTAATTGCATTCATGCTTGAAGCATATAAAATCCGAGTGTTTTAAATTTATCGTGTCATTATTATTAATAACTAAGGTTGAGTCGAGTTAACTTTGAGAACTCGCACGTGAAAGAATGTGTCAATAAAAACAATGTTTAGTATTGCGAGTGTTGCTATTATGTATACAGATGGCACTGCCATTCCTGTAAACAATATTTGTTAGACCTTTCAATAACTCTTTTCTTCTCAAAACCATATACATTTTGCTTATACTCTACAGATACATTTCAAAGAAAAATTAATTTTTTTAAAATAAAAACAGTTTTCAAAAAAAATTAAGTCGCTATTTAACGAATACTAGGCCCTAATAAGTATGAATATATATTACAATATAATATAACTCTACAACCATATTGACCATAGTAAATTATTCAATTTGATCTAATAAAAAGGAAGTAATATACCTCAACATTGTGAAAATATTAAAGCCTTTAAGTGTATGACCTTTATAAGAATATTAAATTACAATAAATAGCGAACAGTGACATACAAGTATATGTTGGCATTCTTTGGGTAGTAAAATAATAATGAGTACACACTGGTATTCTTGAGTTAAAATAAATAGAGACCGTTCATGCATATCGCAGAATATTATAACTTTATTACTTACATTCTGTACTGTTATTACCTGTTACAAATAAAGCAGGTGCTTTTAAAATATTAACATTTAATGTGGCATTAATAATATGCCGGCGTTTATGATAAATCTCGTGAACCAGGGGTTTGTAACACGTGGGCACAAATTTAATATTTTTTTAATATTTATTTTATTAATATATTAAGATTACTTACGATCATTAAATTCGCAAACAGGTTTTGCGTAGTAGGTACTCTTTTAACCATTAAACGATGCTTTATGGCTTATTTTCACCCATCATTGACACCCAAAAAATGGACCCCTAGAATTTTAAGATGGTGACTTTGGAAAAATAAAAGATGCGCCAAAAGACCTTAAAAAGATGGTCCGACGACATAGCCCCTGTGGAGGGTAAAAGCTGGTGTCAAACAGCAACTGGCCGAGAGAAATGCAAGGAAACTGCCTTAGGAAGCAGAATATCTGTATATGTTGAGGACAGAAGGCTAAAGAAGAAGAAGAAGAATAGTGTGTTATTTATTGTTATGTAAATTCTTATTATTATTTCTAGGAATAGGGAAAATATTTGAAAAAGGACAAGTACTTGAATTCAGTTAGTTATAGATAAAATTTAAATTATGTTTTAATCCTTCTTTAATTTACAAAATCTCTACCTTATTTAATGAGTTTTTTTTTGCTGAAAATGCAATATTATAAACCAGTTTTAAAATATAGGTACTTGTTGAAACCGGTTGGAAAACAGTATCGTCAATAATTGTGGCTAAAATTTAGTTGGAGTTTTATTTTAAAAAGTTTATTTTAAATTCATTTATGAAACCGATTTCACTGTTTAATGAATAATTCAAATTATTTATGTTCGTTTGACAATGTAAATGTTTCAATTTATGAGTCTACTAAGTTGGATTTTATTGTAAAAAAAACACATAAAAATTAAAATTGTGACAATGTTCTCGCCTAGTTATGGCATTTTCAAACGAATGTGAAGATTAAATGGACTGACTGTCCCTTAAATAGCTATACTGTTCAGTCCATTTAATCTTCACATTCGTTTGAAAATGCCATAACAAGGCGAAACAATTAATTTTCAATTAATTTTTATCTGTTTTTTAACAACAAAATACAACCCAGTCGACTCAAAAAAGCTATGTTTGATTTAAAATTTAATACATTAATTATATTGGAGTACAAATTCTCGTACATGCCCAATCAATAAATAAATGTTTCAAGTTGAATATCCCTGTTTCCCTTTGATTACACTATAGATTTACCTAGATACTAATCCAGCGTTATACGGAGCTATGTATATCAAATTACCCTTTTTTGTCGGCTCTATCTCAGAACTAAATCTTAAGAGCGAATACGTTTATGACAGTTTCGTATTTATAAAGCTTTAGCATCATACATTATGTATTACCAACCACTTCACGTTCGGCTCAGACAATTCGACTGTAACTAAAGGGTTCAATGCTTCTCTCGACCCAGGGGCTGATTCCACCGATGGCTCTCACGATTTCCGATTAATAACTTTAGTTTACTAAAGCTAAATGGCGAGCTTAAAGCATTACTAATATTTTCGTGATGGAATTTCTCAATACTGTAAATTACTTCCATTTTTAGTGGTGAGTTCGAATACAACATTATTTATTTATTTATTTATTGAACGGCTGAAGCCTTTAAAGTAATACATATAATACATTTAAACAGTATCTAATACAAAAAAATACACTAATGAATACACTAATAGAGAAACAAAAAGTCTTGTCACAAATAGTCTTATAACAAAAAATCATAATTAAAAAAATAAAATAACAAGTAGTAAGCACTAGTAAATACACGTCTCCTTCAAACACTATCGGTAAGCAGTAAGAGAGAGTGAAACACAACGTGTAAATTTATCCATTATAACATGGAGAAGAAATGCTGAGAAAGTACAGATTTCAAGGAGGATAACAATATATTAAATAAATCTATACTTTCAAAAGCATTGGCTAACATGTGAAGCCGTGGAATCGGAGAAAACATGGCATAGTATGCATTATGTACAAATACTGCGAATACAGATTTTTGCCTAGTACCTCTTTGGCGCACGCTAAGCTTTATTTGGTTTAGGAGATCAGGGCTGCCCAAAAATTTGTTAATAATTTTATATAACAGAACCAGATCAGTGATTTCCCTTCTATCACCTAGATTTATCAATTTAAGCCGATTTATTATTATTAATTAGTGAATGTTGTTGACATTTTTATTTTTTAATAAGAAATATTGAATGAAAAACAATTATTTAAGTTCAAATGTCCAAATAAATACTGCTTCGCAAATCTGGGTTTTTTCCAAATAGGATATTCTTTTACATTTTTGACATCACAATATACATGAAGAAGAATATGAATTCATATGAATATATATGAAGTCTGAGTATTTACAGGGTCTATGACCTATCAAAGGCTATGACAGGTCATAAGGTATGAGATGTATAGTGTCGACAGGTGTGATAAGTATAGTCTCATAAGATAATGATATACATATGGTAGAGTTCAAAAATTTGATTAGTGTAATTGTCAATCATGGGTAGAATGGTAAATGTTGCACGTGCATAAAGTGATCACTTCAGCATTCTACCCGTGATTGAAAACCACACCACTCGAATTCCTACAAATATCATAAATTTGAGTTCACGGCAGACATCTATGGTTGGTTCGAGAAACTTTCTATTTAGCAGAGACCATTTTACTAAGATGTATGCAAGATCTTTATAGCAAGTAAGCCTACGATAGGCTATAAGCCATGTAAATAACCAGACTTAAATATTCTTCTTCATCTTTAAGACGTCAAAAATGGTTTTTGTTTTGAACAATTACGAATATCAAATAAATCAAGTATTGTGTGAATGTTTCAGAATTGACAAACCCATATATTATCTTCCATCAATCCTTGATGCTGGACAAAAGGACAAAAACACTTTTAACGATAGGACGTTAAATCATCTTCGGGGTTATGGGATGATTCCGGATATTTATCGACTGCGTATGACAGCTGTATTACTTCGACTGCATTTTATAGCCGGTTTTATTACTCCTAGTGGAGCTGCACCGCGTGGTCCAAGATATTGTATGGCTGGTACTACTTTGTAAGGAGTCATTAAAGTAAGTTCAGGAGGTTTATCATAAATGAATAAACAAATAGAGATTTTCCAATAAAACGGAAGAAAAAAAATGTGAACGTAAGGGAATTTTGAAGGTTTGAAATAATCGTACTAACAAAATATGGGTTATATAGCATAGATGTAAAAAAAAACAATAAATAAAGTATATTGTGGTCTCTGTTTTATTGTTGCCAACCTAAAACAAACTACGGCTTGCATCCAACCATATGTAGAATTCAATTTCTTGCAAATAGCAGTATAAATCATATGGTCAACACTAACTTCTCTCATTTCATCATGTCTGATGTCTCTAAATTTAAACGACATTTGAATAATAATATTTTTACGATAGCTTTGCTTGAATTTTAAAAAAAAATTGTATTAATCTTATTTTGCTTTGTTTACTCTTTTTACATTTCTATGTATATTTTTTGTAGTGAGTCATGTACTTTAATATGTATAGTTACGTTGCATTATATTACTGTAGTAGTATTAAATTATTTCCTTATATTATGCATGTTTCCATATTTATGCATATTTCCTTATATTATGGCGTATGTAACAATAAATAAATAAATATTCGAAGTGATATACACACACAACAAATCGACGCCCCCTAGTTGTAAAGTACTCTTTCTGCAAATCTGTTACTTTACAGGAGAGAGCTTAGAAGATTTTTCAAACATTTTTTTTTATTAATAATGGTTTTATCTGAAATTCTGAACTCGGATTGTTCATTCAAACAAAAAAAAAACACAAAAAAAATGTAATCAATCGTTTTAAAACTTTATGCTTTGTCAAAATTAAGTAGTTAGCGTTTTAGGAGGTACGTTTATTTCGAAAATTCATGTAGATAGCGTTTTATACGCCTGAAAACTAGACGTAAATTATTATTTTTTTTATTTGATTGTATTTGTAGAAAACGGTCAGTTGATAATATACACCAAATATCTCAAAATTGGCAAAAACGTAGTTAGAGTACTTTACGTAGGGCACGTCGAAATGACTTATGGAATTCTAAAGAATAAACGCCAATTCAGCATCTCTAAATGTATAATTTCAATGTTCGTTTGCTCAAAATCTTAAATCTCCTAAGTGTCACGAGATTGATCAATCTACCTAGGAGTTTCAAAAATTGTAATGTGGTCAATTATGAGTACAATTAGTGAATGTTGCACGTGTGTTATGTGAATACTTAACCAGCCTTTGACTGGTCATAAACCCTGTAAATACTAAGATTTCCATATTCTTCTTCATAACAAAGATGTGTCGAGATGTCAAAAATGTCTCTTAAATTCACCTTTTACTTTGAATTTTCAATACTTCGTTGCATTTGAATATGTGTATGATTTCTCTATTTCTATATAAATAAAAAAATAATTGATGACAGGTAAAGATATATATTTTTTAAACATTTTTTTATCACAATGGCAGCGCCATTTGTTGAACGTAACAGCTACACACCCAATACCAAAACGTTGTTTAAGATGAACAGTGTGATTGTTAAAAGTTTCTGTCACTTATCATTTTGAAAAATGTATACTGCATTGATGCTTTTATTATATTTTCATTGAATCCCAAGCATTTTAAAATTAAATACATTAGAAATGTTTGCATTCTATTTTTTTTTCGTTTAACTAGACTGAGCCCCAGAAACGCGTGTCCAAATTAATATTTGATTCTAATTTTAGTACAAAGAAAAACTTGATCATTTTACTTTATTCAGAGTTGAATGATATCTCACATTTTTATCAAAATATGCACTGTATTTTTAGTAGGCAAATGAACGTAAAATAAAATTTATAAATAGGCCGACTTCAGTGAAGTGCGTAAGTTCTTTGGTGCTCCTCGGGGTGGTATTGGGGAATCCACTTCCATAAAGGGCGAATAGGGTTGAAAGTGTTCAAAGTAATTTCTTACAGCACGCCCCTGAGATGCAGCGGAGAGGGTAGAGTAGCTTAACACCTTGGTGACCGTACCGTAATTAGATAACACACAGATTGTGTTTAAGCATATTTCATTTTACCATAAAAATGGGTTATTCATTATTATTTTTAAAATAAACAATAAAAAATATTTCAATGTCAATAATTCAAGATAATTATTTGTATAATATAAAACAAACAAACTAACTAACAGCTTGGGTAGCGAGAGAGAATCGAACGCCACACCCCTATGTCTTTGTTAACATTCTCCGCCTCTTGCAAATCAGGCGCTGTGGCGAAGTTAGGTAGACGATCGACTGCAAAACTGGCGTCGTCTTGAGTTCGATTCCCGCCAAGTGTAAAATAAATTCAAGAAATATTTATTTCCGATTGTTCTGGGTGTTTGTGATGAATTTTTCACAATTACCATCCCTATCCTAGTAGGAATAGTACTCCTATCTACACACAAGCCTAGACATAGAGACTTTACGGGTTATTTATTCTTTTTTCTCATGATGAATGCAATGAATGCAAAAATGCATATCTCACCCACCAATTATTCCGACTCCTAACCTGACCGTATTTAAGTTTTTGACATACTTGATCATGCCTAGCATTTCTTGGTCTTACTCTGCTTCTTTTTCCAACCACGCTCGTTTAAAAAATTTGGTTTACCGTTCTTTCCTCACTTATTCGTTCCACATGTCCAAACCATCTCAACACGCCTTTCTTTATTTTAATCGGTAATGCTTATCCCAGCTAAGCATTCTCTCTTTATATCATCATTCGAACATTTATCATACATCGTTTTCCAATGCATTCATATGAGTAATCGCATATCAACTGCATTCAGTTAACTTTTATCATTATTTCGCCAACTCCATGCTTCACTCACATGAATATTATATTTATATATAATTAATGAATTATAACTCGCATTAAAGTATTTTTGTTTGTTATTTAAACTGTACATATAAACATTTCATAGTCATTCAGGAAAAAGTGACCAAGTGCGTTTTTTATAAAAACGTGATCATTGACTATTTGATATTTTGCTAGGTTAATATTGCCCTGAAAAAAATCACAAAGGATTTTTAACTTGGAAATTTAAAATTTTGACTTTTTGAAAATTACTAACTGCATTGATGTTTATTTTATTACCAAGCAAAAGTGACTCAAATGGCTCTCCTGAACATTTTACGTTTTGTTAGTTGGTCACTTACTCCTGTACGACTACGATATGAGATAAATATACAAAATTAATAAAAAATGTGCAAATTTATGGAGGTCGTTAAAATCATTTTCAAAGTTCTCTGCGAATACAATTTTTCAAAGTAATATTTTTAATGTCGTAAAACCTCGATTCTCAATATCAGTATCAGATCAGGTCCTTTTTCAGTTCATTCCCCTTTTCACACAAAAATATTCGTTATTTTATGTAAATACATAAAGGAAAGCATAATGTGTACATAAAGAGGTGTAAAAATGTTTATAGTCTTCACACATGCCATTTTAGTAGTACTTTGGCATAGTAAGTCTGCCGTTATTGATTATCCTATGTAGATTTTTTAGTACCTACGTACCTAACCATATCTATGCTTTTCAATGAATTTATACTTTTAATATTCTCAATATTATTAATATTTAAAGCATTTACTTTGTGGTTAGTCATTTTTACTTATTTATTTTTTTACAAAAATGTTAATAAAATTAGTATATAACCACTCACCGAGATTTTTACGTCTACCGGTTTCGAGACGTACCCGTCTCTTCGTCACGACAACCACTAACACAGCATGCAAACAATACTACCCTTCACCACCATAGCACCAATTTACACACTCAAAACTACACAAAATGTCTAACACATGCGATTTTTGTCGACCCGAAGACCAACATGCACTATAGTTTTCAATACAGACATGCGTTACGAGCCGAGGTTAACGTATATTGGAATTAGACTAGGAATCGACTCTACTTATATACTTGTAGGATGAGAGGAGTGGGGGGGGGTTCGAATTGGATATTGACGAATCGTGTTTAATCGATGTCGAATCAAACAATGGACTATATGTAAAATTATCGACATCGATTAAACACGATTCGTCAATATCCAATTCGAACCCCCCCCCACTCCTCTCATCCTACAAGTATATAAGTAGAGTCAATTCCTAGTCTAATTCCAATATACGTTAACCTCGGCTCGTAACGCATGTCTGTATTGAAAACTATAGTGCATGTTGGTCTTCGGGTCGACCAAAAATCGCATGTGTTAGACATTTTGTGTAGTTTTGAGTGTGTAAATTGGTGCTATGGTGGTGAAGGGTAGTATTGTTTGCATGCTGTGTTAGTGGTTGTCCTGACGAAGAGACGGGTACGTCTCGAAACCGGTAGACGTAAAAATCTCGGTGAGTGGTTATATACTAATTTTATTAACATTTTTATACTTTTAAGTTTTGAGGTGACAATGTTTTGCTTCGCAGGATGTATATGAAACTTTTATTGCGACAATCACATTACGTCGTGAAATTTGGCTTGTTTATTACAGACTGGCACCCATTTGTTAAAATATCAAAATTGAATTTACCCATTTATCATGATCAAATGAAGTAAATACATTATAAATATGAATTATTCATGCATTTTAAAACATTGAGACATGTATATATTTTAGTTGTCCACCGTTTAATTATTTTCTTGTTATCTCTAGTATAATTTTACACAGGATGTACCCGAGTACGCATATTGCTATGGCTCAGTCTTTTTAACTGAAAAGGAAAAAAAAACAGAAAGGAAAGGAAGAAATATTTTTAACTCTTTTAATTTTACAATGCAAGTGAAGAAATGAAAGTTTAAAAAATATATGAAATAACAATGAATCAAAAACATTCAAAATAAGTACATCAGCGGTCAAGAAGCACGATGTCTACCATGAGCAATATTAAATATTGCGTGTATTGTGCTGTTAATATCAACAGATGGCTCTGCCATTGCGGTCCCAAAATATGTTTCATCAAATAAAAGTAATGTGAAAAAAAACTATAAAGTTGTGATTTTATTCTGTCAAACGCAGTGCTACCAAAAAATGTCAGCACAAAACTTAAATCTAAAAACAAATTATGTTATATAATTTATATTTGAAGCACTAACTGTGTGATTTTCCATTTTATAGTTAAAATGTAACTTTGTTTTAAAATCATCTATGATTTTAAAACAAGGTTACATTTTAATTACAAATTATGTTATTTTAGTAATTTATTGGAGTTATTTTATTATTTGCTTCGTTTCGTGGGGTTAACTGGGGTGGATTGAGCATGAGCATTCGGGGTGCAGAGCCCGTCTTTCTCATACGGCTCGAAGAATAATGACCGCTCATTATTTCTCCTCAAGCGGATGAGAGGGCTGAAGAGACTAGTGCTCTGGCTTATACGGATCTGAGTGCATCCCTGTGTTCGCACTCACTATATAAATACTCCTTGAAAAGATATGCAGGCGATGTACAGAAAAAAAAACTTTCAACTTACTTATTCCTGATAATAAAACTTTACGGATCTTCAAAACTTTATCCGCACCCCAATGGTGCATAGGGCACTGCATCATATAAACGCTGTGTTATCTTGACGGTACATCCAGCACGGTAGCCTAATGCGATGACCATAATACTACGGAATTGGACATTATATTATCGTTATATTATACCGTACTACAAAGTTAACAATACTTTTAATATATAATACAAAAAAATATATTGTTAATTTACCCAGTTTCCCTCATAAAATATATATGTTTTTTTGTTACATAAGTTAAAATTTAGACATATATTAATGCATTGATTGCCAAAGCTCACTATCTAAAGCCAGGTTGTTCAGATCTTTATATGCTTATATTCTCTTTTAACTGTTCCATAAAGCTCTCTTCTTGGTCTTCATCTTATTTTCTTCCCATCTTGTTTCCCTTCTTTTATAGCACTGATAAGGACATCGTTCAGCAATATGTTTCTTCCATTTTCTAGATTCTGTTATTTTATTCATTAAAGTAATTATTATTTCACTCTTTAAACCAATTGATTTTTTTCTAACCATCCTTTTTCAATACCGCAAGTAAAAGCTTCTAATATTTCTATATCTATTAGTTAGAGAGACCTTTACTCTACGTATTATTAGTAAGAATTTCAAAGTCAATTATTTATCTTATCTAACAAACAAAATTCGTTTTTTTGCAATATTCTAATATTTCATCTAACGAATATACGATTTTCGATTTAAAAACATATAATGTTGAATTTTATTAAATTCATATGCATGATTGATATTCCATAAAAGATACATTTTTGTTCGATTATGAATTGAAATTTCATTGGATATTTCATTATTCCTTTCAAATTATAGTGAAATCCATTTTATCAGTTATTTTATATTTCCAATGCAAAATTCATTCTCATAGGAAAATAAATATTTCGTAATAATTTCATATTTCATTTAATCTCGGTTTTAATTTATTGAAACATGTGATTTTCTGGCTTTGTGAGAATTTATGTTTTAATGTGATATATTTAGGTGCAGTACGTTAGTTATATTTTACGTCAACAGATGTCGCATCTTTTCTGCCTACTGATTCGTCCAAATACCTTGTTCAGACAGATGTTTCGAATGAAAGGGATATTTCATGATTAAATCATTTCAGTAAGATGCTTTAGCAATTCCGACTTGTTTCCTTGTTTAGTTCTCAAGCATATCTTGAAAATATAATCATGAAAAATAAAAAATTAATATAATTTATGTTTGAAGCACTAACTTTGTGAATTAATATTAATTGCCTTTTTAATTTCTAATATTTCTAAGTACTCTTTTCAATTTAAAATAATTTAGTAATTTAACTAATAAATACACAAGTAAATGATTTTGCTAAAAGTCCATTGTTAAATATGATTCCAATCACTCACCATCCCTGATCCTTTTTGACTGTGACTGCCAATCAACACAAAAAATAAAGCCACTTGAGATCTACCTAAGCTTCTTTCCCTAACCGTCAAAATATTTTGAATATTGTTTAGTAGATAGTGTTTTAGTATTAATCATTCTTGATAAAGAAGCGGCTAGTTTCGAAACCGGTAGATATTATAATTAAGTTAAAATAAAATATTTACAGTGATTTTAAACAAAGTTACAATTTAATTATTAAAAAATTAATACATTAAAATAACATGCAGCGAGAAAAAAAATTGTGCCATGACTAGAAACATTTTTATCTGACTAATTTTTTAAATAAAAGATAAAAGAATTTAACCACAGTGAGGTTGAGTTTCTCAAACCTGGTCATGAGATCATCAGTTAGTTAATACTTATGTTATTATAAAGCCTTGGCTCCATGTTAATATCAATCAAGACTATACTTCATCAATACAATGCAGGATAAGGGAAAGAATAATAAGAATTTAAAAACTTCATCATGTTCGAAAGAGTTACTAAGATTAGCTTGAAACTTTTTTTTAATTCAACAAAATAGGACTTCGGACATTATAATTTGACATTTAACTTTTATTAAATTGAAAGATTTTACTTTGTAAAGGAGTTAAACCAGTATCTGAAAATTCTTTTATTATTTGATCAAGTAATGGAAACACCATACATTAAAAACATGTTAATCCTCATCCTACCCCCCAGCATTTAAAACCTTAATTAACCAAGTGATTGCAGTCCTATGTACTTAAAATCAATGTAAACGCAGCTCAATATCATAAAGCTAAACGAAATATCCAACGACAATAAGTAGATAGTTGAATAACTCAAATAATTAATAATATATTTCGTGGACTTTATCTATGTTTTTGTTCCTTTAAGAAATATTTTGATGATATCACTTTTAATTAAAATTATTTAAGTTAAAAATAATACATGAAATACGTTTGTTAAGAATTTAAGGATTTTCGAGTTTATTTTTGCCAATTAAATGAAGAAATATAATACATATGCCATTTGTGGGATTCTATCTTTATTTGATTTTTTAAAGCAGATAGAAATACAAATTTACAGTACCTACAAAAGTTACAAAAGAGATTCAAGATTTTTTCTCTCGTTAAAAAGATGGAACCGTAATGCATTATCACTGAGCATTACTGAAAACTGAAAAATGTACGAGATGGTCTTCATTTTCCGTTTCACCATTTCACTGATGGCTCACATGCACTATTCATTCGAGATTTCGAATTCAGAATGGTCTTAACGGTTATGCTATGAGCGTTACGCTTGCTGTAACGGCCGGCAAATGTACTTTGGAATCAAAGGTTCTCTTTCGACGTTTAGTTTTCCACTCCCAACGTAATCTCGTGAAATATACCCTTTGAGAATTTGTCCTCGGCTCTGCACTCACACTCGAATCAACTGTGATAGTCCGTCAGTTTGAAAATTTGATACATCCATAAAATAGGAAAAAAAATACTTTAGCAATGCTTATTTAAAACCCGTTTGAACTAAAAAAGAGTTGAAAAAATAATTTCGATTCGAAATTTCCAAAAACTCCAAAAGTTTAAAAAAAATTGCATACTCACGTAACTCCACATTTACACAGAAATTCTAAATATGTCACTTTTTTATATATTACTGTGTTTGTTATTTGATATATATATATATATATATATATATATATATATATATATATATATATATATATATATATATATATATATATATATATATATATATATATATATATATATATATATATATATATATATATATATATATATATATATATATATATATATATATATATATATATATATATATATATATATATATATATATATATATATATATATATATATATATATATATATATATATATATATATATATATATATATATATATCTATATAAATATATATATATATATATATATATATATATATATATATATATATATATATATATATATATATATATATATATATATACATATAAATTTCAAAAAGTTAATAAAAAGAATAGACTCCACTTATTATATTGATAATTCACATATTTCAACGATTCACAGAACAAAAAATGGAATCCTTCTAGGATTCCATTTTTTGTAATTACTCGAAAAATGTAAAAATGGAACTGTCGACTTTTGAAACTGACGATTTCATTTGGAACAGGTGTAGTTTCATATCGCACAAGAAGTAAATTATCTTTTGAACATCCATTGTAGGTTTGGCGTAGAAGGTTCGGAGTTTTTCTCTCGACAAGACGCTACTTGACACAAAAACTAAAACACACGGAAAAATATTGTATGTTATACCTATGAACTGCACATGTAGATTTAATATCTCTAATCACAAAACAAAAAAAGTTTTTAAAAGATGTGTTTGAGATGGTTTGTGCTAGTGAAACGAATGACTGAGAAAAGAGCAGTAAAACAAATGTATTAGGCGAATGTAGTTGAAAACAAGAAAGACAAAGACAACATGGCATTATTAAGTGTGTCAAATACTTGTCAGGTTAGATAGATGTCGGAATAATTGCCTGGCATGTATGAGGAGGAACATATATGTGGACGAGGCTAACAAAGACAGAGTGGTTTGGCGTTCTATTCTCTCTGCCTACTCTCATAAAGATCAGTCCGCCTCTGTAGTGTAATGGGCAGCTCGCTCGGCTACCGTTCTGGAGGTCTCGGGTTCAATTCCCAGAGGGGAGGGTCAAATAAATAGTGATTTTTTCACTTTAATATTTATTCAATATTAACCTGGACTGGTACCTGAAGCGGAGGGCTGATCACCTTTCCTTCGTCTGTTTACGATCAAGATAACACTGTGTTTATAAAATGCAGTGCCCTATGCACCACATAAGGGTTTGAATTGAATTGACTCTCATAAAGTTGCGTGATGGTTAGGTAGTAGATAGTTTAACGAAAGGTCAGAAGGTCAGAAGTCTAATTAATGCATGAATGTGGAAGAGTCAAAGAATGTTTGCAAAGACAAGAAGATGCGGGTTTCTATTTTCTCTGCCTTTCCCTAAAGTGGAGTCGCGTGACGGTTAGTAAGTAGACAAAATAATTAAAAACCCCAAAAAGAATGCAAGAAAATATGTAATAGTATCTTCCTCTTTTCTGACATCACCAAATTTGCATGTAAAATGAACATACCTGCGAATTAGATAATACGACGTTTGTTTTGCAATATTTTGTGCAGTTAATTTTGTTAACATGTAATAAAACATAATGTTTACACGAACGGGAGGCGCGTACACTTTCCGAGCAAACATTCTGCTCGCGCTGGAAGGAACGGCTAATTCGTGTTAATGGCCGCTTATACCGGTACAAAAAGTGAATGTATACACTTAACTGTTGTGGGGGTGGAATTATTTTCATGGATGATACTCGTAGTTAAGGTGAGGCAAAGTGTGTAGCGTCCATTAACGAAACGCCTCTCGGTGAAAGCCCTAAGAAAGCAGTTCCAACAGGGCAGCTCGTAAAAACTTTGCCAGGGTAATAGTAAAAGTTACGTAAAATTGAAATCAAAGATCATTTTATATTTTACGCCAATTTTTATAGGTGACAGCTGAATCGATTCTAAAATCGCTTTCGGTTTCTATTATTATTTACTAGAAGAAACCAGCAGGACTTAAATTGTAAGCACTAAAGTTTTTATTGAATTTTAAGCCAAAATTTGTAAGACATTTTCAAATCAAATATTAACGACATCATTACAAAAAATATTATTTTCCCACTCATTTAAATTATATTATCTGGCAGTATACAGCGGAGTCCTGGTTCCGAGCATATAGTTTGGAAGTGATGGTGAAGGATGAATCGAGACGGAATGTAGTCAGAATGCGATCTCTCAGACGAATGCGTGGCAAAATAATGTACAATAGACATGCAATATCAAATAGTGAAATATGAAATAATTGCTACAAAAGGCAATAAGCATTATCGAAAAATTAAAATAGGTGATTTAGACGTGTGTGAAAATAATAGTTTTAAAAAAATTATGGTATAATGCAATTGAAAATAGAAGCAGAAAAAGAACGAGAAAAACATGACATGGTAAAATATTTCATATACTTCAATCTGGTAAATTCAGGAGTCGAAATAAACGGCGGATATGGATGAAGAGATGCATGAATGTGGAAAGATGAAGATTGTGTACGACAGATTGATATGGTGTTCTTTTTTCTGTGCCTACCCCTAATGGAAAACAACATGATGGTTACAAGATTTTGAGTGTGTCCAAATACTTGTTCACAATATCTGGATTATCTCCAATTACAGGAGTTATTTACATAATTTTTTGACATCTCATCAAAGATGAAGAAGAATATGGAAGTCTGGGCATTTACGGGGCTGACGACCGTCATAGGCTGGTTTAAGTGATCACTTTACACACGTGTAACATTCACCAATTCTACCCGTTATTGACAACCACACAACTCAAATTCTTGGAAGTTCTGTATATATGAACCAATTTAGAAACCTTGTTCTTGAATCACTAGAATTTCACTAGAGACATCTATTGGTGAGATGTAACATGATGGTTAGTTAGTTATTTCAGTGATCAATTAATCTAGCCAAATACCAGCTTCTAAGCCTTGGGATGCTCATACTTCCCCCGTCTTTCGTTTAAAGTTTAAACGATACATGTTTCATCTCACGTTGAGGCAATCATAAAATGTATACAAATAATTTATAAAGTAATGTTAATTTATTATTAACATGTGTGTCATGATAAATTAAAAAATAAAATTTAATGAAAAGTGTATACAAAACATAAAATGTATACAAATCCTTAAGTTTTCTCTCCACCTTGCCTTATTTCAACATTTTTCATCCCGCGGTTTTCTTTGTTAAAGGGGCGTTCACATTCAGATAAATTATCATTCACAAGTCATGCTTACAAGGAATTCACAAAAAAACAGTAAACGTATTTTAATTTATTCTCTGCCTTTGTTTTAATATTTCAGGTACAACAAATGAATTAATTAAAATCAACATATTACAAAAATTGCTTGATATTCTTATTTTCTTTTTTTTAAACTACATGTTTTTTATGCCTCAGAACAGAATATAAAGTATTTTCTTTTCTGGAGTTATATTAAGCAGAGCCTATTAAGATTTGTTTCTTTAAGATGAGTTTCTTTTTATCAAAAGAAACACACGATTGAAAAAACATCAAGTCAAAGATGCAGAAAGTATCCTTAATCTGAATATTTGAATTAAAAATGTCTTTGCAAACGATTGGAGATTTTAATAGTTATCTTTAAAAATATATTTAAAAAATCTCTTATCTGTATATTTCTTGTAAGTATCTGTATATTTCTTGATAAAAAGTTTCAAAAACTTTTTATTAGATGTATTTAGTGTCATTTATTTAGTTAAACCTGAAATACACCTTAGAATAGATAAATACTGTATTTTAAAAGACTTTATAGTATATTATCCATCCTATTAAAATCATGATATTATGATACACTTCATTATTCGTCCTAATTTTTTTTTTGACATCTCATCAAAGATGAAGAAGAATGGAATGTGATTGATTTTTCACATGGAAGTCTAGGCATATATTTTTTTTTTTCTCTATTTTCACTAGGTATTTGGAGATACCTGTTCTGAGGTAGGCAGGGTATTCTTATTCCTTTTATAATTATTGTAAGTATTCGAAAAACTCTTACTATAAGTAATCAAAAACAACATCATGCAAAGGAAAGTTAATTTTTCCTTAATCAATTTTAGAATTTCATTATATTTACTAATCAAAATCATCAGCTATTTTGCCTTATGAGGGCATTATCAAACGACCCTCGTAAGACATAGCTGTCACAAAATGAATATGTTTAGAAAATGTATTGTAAGTTTTTCTGCTTTTATAATTAGTGACTGATTTCAGTGCACCATTACCTTTGTTCCCAACATTCACTCTTCTCTCTATATTTATCAATCTTTCCATCCCAAGAAATATTATTCCCAAATATATAAAATTATCTTTCTCTTTCCAAAATTCTCCATTTAATACTATTTTACATCCAGATCTACATTCATCTCTTTTTAAAATCTATGATTTGACTGAATTTGTCAACGTTCATCAGCAGATCACGTTCCTTGCACACACTATACATCTTTGACACAAGCTCCTGCAGGTCTTTTTTACTGTAGACTAGAAGCACAGCATACAAAACATAACATACAGTCAAATCGATATGGATACTTATGTAAATTACACAAATATCCATATCGTGAAATGTAATATTAATAAAAAGTAAATTGAATATGAGATAAAATAAAATATTTTCAAATTCTTGCGCCGTTCCGCTGATCAATTATAATTATAACTCTACCACCAGTGGTGTAGGTGAAATATTTTCTCGCATACATTATTACCCTTTTTGTTTATTATTTGTTCGTGTCAGGTGTTTCAATATTTAAGTCCTTAATCCGTTTATTGATTTAAATTTATGGGCGAGTTTCTAACTAGTTGGACCCTTATGGACAGTAAGTTTTAGAATTCTAATAGGTTTCTACGGAGTCATGCTGCGATTTCCTAATTTCAGTTTTTAAATTGTTTTGAAACTTATTTCGAAAAGCTGTTAAGGAATCGTTAAACTTATTACTATTTCAATTATTTTATTAAATAGTTTTCATAAAGACTATATAAGATAAATTATCACAGACCATTTATTTTTTATTTCATCTCCGTCTTACTCCTCATTATTGAGGGTTGTGACCCTTGTCGAAGCAATG